>NC_142932.1:119249129-119299129 GCF_046866305.1 Octopus bimaculoides | reverse complement strand
AGGATGCCACAAGAAAAAAAGTAGTGCAGTTGGTGGCAGCCATTATGGCTGCCACCCAGGAAGATGAAAATCTAATACATGTAGGAAGAACACAACAGGTGAAATGTGGGGATATGATCTGGAAATCTTGATCCAGCCACCCACCATGGCATCGAAGAATTGCGTTCGAGATTAACATTCCGGAGGAAAATACGCTTAAAATAGTAGTGGAGAGAAGGAGAGGAGACCCAACTGCTACCTATGTGGATGCAGAGGACACATAAAGATCCACTGCTCCGACTACAAGCCAACCCAGACCGCAAGGAATGCGGTGGATATCCAGACTGAGAAGACGACGAAGCCCCAGACCGAGAAGACTACGGCGGAGCCCCAGGACGAGAAGACTCCAGCAGAACTCCGGAGTGTTAGTGAAGATGCAACGGAGAAGGTGCAAGAGCCAGTGGTTGGAAGTAGTGACGAAAGTATCTACAATGTCAAAGCTATAAGAAGGCAGAGGGAGAAAAAAAGGAGCCCTAAGTAATGAAACAAACAAGGTAAAAAAAGAACACCCACAAAAAATAAACACGAAAACCCATTCATGAATATATTGCCCCCGTCCACACCATAGACAACAACACATACCAGACAGTCCGGCCTCGTCGGACGGGTACACAAAGACACACACATAAGCAGGAAAACACACGCACACAGCTAAACCACTCAGATACCCCCAAAAATCAAACAAACTGCATAAACAGCATTTTATAACTAAAGCGTGAACATAGAAAAATGTTAACGAAATGGAAGAATACAACAAGGGTAAAACTGCCTGCAGGGGATTGTCCACCCACCCCAACAAAAACTGTGTCCTGCTGGACTTGCAAAAATATAAAAAGATAAAAAAAGACATTCGGGCCTGATGTGGATCCCATAAGGCCGGAGTTGGCGTTTAATACCCTGCCTCCTGTCATTGAAATTAACGTACAAGTGACTGAGCACGTGTACCCTTAACGTAGTTCTCGGAGAGATTCAGTGTGACACAGAGTGTGACAAGGCTGGCCCTTTGAATTCCAGGCACAACAGAAACAGGGAGTAAGAGTGAGAGAAAGTTGTGGTGAAGAGTACAGCAGGATTCGCCCCCCCCCTGCCAGAGCCTCGGGGAGCTTTAAGTGTTTTCGCTCAATAAACACTGACAACGTCCGGTCTGGGAATCGAAACCGCGATCCTATGATCGCAAGTCCGCTGCCCTAACCACTGGTCCACTGCACCTCCACTGTATTAAAATGTAACTGCTCGAGTACGGGGCTCAAGTAGCTATTGCATCCCTACATCCTTATATCATCATCTCATCAATTTATTCGTTTTATTTTTTCCCCGCTGCATGTTTTGTCTGTCCTTGTATTGTCACCTCTGTGATGGGCCCCTTGTAGCAAAATAAAGAAATACAGAAATTGAGTGTTTTGGTAGTCTCGTGAAATACGTCTTGTGAACACATTGATTAAACCTCCGCTATGTAATTTATCTATTCCAACCTGTGGCAGGATAGAAAGATGCTAAAGTTTTTGAAGCACTAAGAACAGATTACACAAGCAGATCTTAAAACAGTAGACTTACTCTAGGTGTTAATGGTTTCTGACCCAGTATTATAGAATGGCAATACACGAAATAAAATCGAGCAATATCTTTTAATTACTTAATTATCATGTAATTCATCTTAGATTATTTCTTAATTTGATTATGACATTAATAACACACTATTAGTAATTTTTGCCCTAAGGCCTCTTTTTGGTTATCTTCGAAAATTTACCCGTTAACTAGCAGGAATTTTATATTATAACTATTAAAAGAATGATACCCAACGGTATGAGTACTAATATGCAGAGGAAAATACACTACGTTTAAGAATAGTTATACTAGGTGGATCATGTACAGTTGACGTACAGTTGATGTGCTGTACATTGGATCATGTACAGCACATCAACTAGTGCATGACCAGATATATATGTGCATGTGTGTGTGTGTGTGTGTGTGTGTGTAAAAGGTTGAAAGGAAAACACGAGTAGATATATATATGGAAAAAAAGTCAAAGTAAAAAAAATGCTAAAATACTTTTATAAAAAACATTTCAGTACCGGTTTCGATCCTTGAGATCTTTTCAACAGTGAATATGGATAACAAATTTTGGAAAAATAAAATTTTGGCTAATTTAAATGTAAAGTCTTTTTAAAATCATATTTGTATAGTATTCAAGTACCAGGGGCATTTTTCTTGTTTCTGTCTGTCTCTGTTTCACTTGTTAACTCTTGTGGGTTCGAGGTCGTTGTGAATTCTTGGCGAAGAAGAAGAAGAAGAAGAAGAAGAAGAAGAAGAAGTGGGAGTGCTTTGATAGTAGCAGAGTCTTAATTGGTTAAGTGTCCTGAAAATGACCTGTTGTTGACGGTAGCAGTGATCTGAATTCTTGAGAATTCTCTTTTAAATGTATTGTTTATAATGTTTGCGTAGGTGTTATTCTAAACAGCAGTAGTAGTAATAATAAGGTAAGGGAGGAGGTGGTGGAAAGGAAGAAGAATACTACGGAGAAGATGAGGGATGGGGAGAAGAAGAGAAATAGTAATAATAGAAAGCAGGATAGTGTGATAGTAACTAGTCGAGTGAGCAGTGATTGGGGTCTACCGCATTTTTTTACTGACGGCTTCAGTGTTTTTTGTTGAGCGTATTCGAGCTTGTGTTAGGAGACTTTTCATAGATTTGGGCTGTCTCTTGCTTTTTATAATGGTGTGTGCTTGGAGGATTAAATTCATTCTGTGGTCCTTTTTTAGCAGGAGAATGTTTTGAAAGATAGTGTCGAAGGCTTCGTTGTTAAGAAGGTTACAACGAATGCCATGAATGTCCCCCTTTCTCTAGTTCCTTTTGTGTTGATCTACGCCACTAGTTCTTAGACCTACCCCTCTTTCCATATCCATCCGGAATCCACTCTAAAGCACTTTTCGCTACATTTGCTGTGTCTTTTCTAATTGTGCTACCAATCCACTCCCACTTTTTCTTAAATATTTGCTCCCTAATCGAAACTTGATTCGTTCTTTACCATAGCTCCATATTGCCATCTAATTTTAAGTATACTACGCAAGAACCTGTTGATGAATGACTGTATTTGCTTATTTGACTTAACTGTTGTTCGCCATGTCTCAGCCCCATACAATAACACCGCTTTTACGTAAGTGTCAAAAATTCTTATTTTGTTCTTTATATATATATATATATGTATATAAATGTGTGTGCAATATCAAAATGATAATGCAAACGTAACTCACATATCAACAAGACATGGCAAGTTACATAAAAAGTAAATGGTAAAAAAGTTGACCGCAACAAACTTACTAATGTATGATTGCTGACGTATGAATTTATATTCAAAAAACACCTTAGCGGATTAGACAATATGAATTGAAGCATTGGATATATTGTTCTTGAAAATGTAACTGTGAAGGTCTGCAGACTTTGAATGTGAATTTAGTACGTTGATTGTTCCAAAATAATTGGAAATGAAAGTAATTAGAATACAACGAAAATCTGAAATAAAATGAAGATAAAACTTGACCACAGTCTCGTATTTAACACAAAGCGCGTCGGGCCACGATCGTGGCTGTCAGGCACAGGTCGACAGGCCGCGGCCGTGCCCAGATAGTTGCATTTAATTTATGGGCGTTGGTTGGGGGTCTAATGTCACTCAAATGCCCCAACATCCCCCTGAATGCAATTAGACTAATAGTTCAACTAATGACTTTTCAGACGATGTAAAACTTGCACCATTAGATACTAAGAAGATATTTTAACTATTTTTTGTTTTTATGAGTGCATGGTAGTCTCATTTTCATAAAATATGCTCAGCAGTCCATGCTATGTAAGTGCAAATCCCAGCGCTTTATGGGTTAATGAAACATCCATAAAAGAAAAACTGCTAACCATATTTACGCACACACACACACACACACACACACACACACACACACACACACACACACACACAAATTTATATGTGTGTAGGCGTGTTAGATTATACAGTTCATTATAAAATATATATTCTATTTCGGGTAATTCGGGTAATTATATAATTACAAAAAAAGAAAAGCTTAAACTAGGTAGAAAGAACGAAATTAGAGAGAAGATGGATAAAAAGAACTACAGAAGTTTGATATAATCAAAAAATAAACGCAGTTAAATATAAACGAATATATATGAAGTATAAATTGAATTCAGCAATGTTGCTGTTTCAAACTATATGAAATGATTCCAGTTAAATTGGAAAATAAGAATTTAGTGAATATATTTAGTTACAACTCGCTTAGAAAGAACGTGCTATTGATTTCAACATCAAAGGGTATCTGCTTGGTGGAGATTATATAAATACGAAAATCAAAAACGTGGTTGGTTTCTGTATCACTATGAAAAGACACTTTGAAAAATCAAATAACTTTCCCGACTGACAAAAGCAACATCGAATTTTTGAAACGGATACTGTCACCTTCATATGTATCAGCTGGAAACTGAATTTAGTGCCACTCCAAACAAGTGATAAGTAAATAGACTAAAATTCAAAAGCAAGGTATAACATAAATGAGTGTATGTGTCTTATTATGTTTCGACAACGCAAAGCACATTATACGCTTCTGGCTAAATATGATGATGTTGCAACTGTGTACAAATGTACGTGTGTGTCTATAATACAAATGAAAGTATCGCTGTATATTCAAGTTAACAATACTAAATACATTTAAACATTATTGGAATATTTCTGCATTTAAATCATCCTTGTTCCAATTAAAAATAATTTTGTTTTATTTTCATTTGTTTCCAATTAAAATAATTTTTATTTTCAATTGTTTCTTCTCAACGGTTGTATTTAAATTTCTTCGTTTTCCCCATTCTCCAGATTTGGTTCTTTTGTCATTTTTGCTTTGCGTCATTAGTGCCTCTTCGTGGGGAAAGGAATAAGAGTACTACATGCATACATACATACATACATACATACATATGCACGCATATATATGTTACCTCCGAGACATCAGACTCGGCAATGACATCCCGGTTTTGCGCCATTTCTGCTCTGCCGGTCATTCATTCCAATATCTGTCTGTGTTCGGACTGTCTTTGCACAGGGTTCATCCAGACTCCCGCCTTCGCCGTAAACAGAATTTAATCTTCTCTCTTCGCTCCTTTACTCCACATGGGCTCAACTCCTCTCCTCTCTTCACCTGACTCCCCTCTTCTCTGCATCTGACACCTACTTCCTCCCTTCACTCCTACCTACCTCCTTTTTTCATTAATACCGCAATTAAGATAGACGTTTGATTATGCCAGAAGACATTACGTATGACTAGATACCTTATTTTTTGGGCTCTCACTGTTCTTCGTTTACCTAATGTATTATTATAAATATATCCATTTACATATATTAATGAATGTATGTATAAATGCATATATCTATGAGCATAAATATATATACATATAAACATAAATACATACATACATTTCTACAATATATTAACAGAATGAATAATTCTTTCTAATTTTAGCACACGGTCAGCAAATTTGTGGGTAGGATCGGCCCTATCACTTAACTAGTTCTGTAATTTATCGGCCCCGAAAGGACAAGAGGCAAGGTTGACATCGGTGAGATTTGAACTCAGAATGTAAAGAGCCCGAATAAATATATCAACATATTTTTCCGAAGCTCCAGCAATATTGCTCGACCATCATTTCATAATTATCATTAATGAAATTAATAAAAGCAGATAGACCAATTACTTAGTCGTTCCTCTGTATCACTTTCCAAAACAACGTACAATTACTCCTCATCTATATATAGGCCAATATACGTATATAACTATTGTATATTTGCTCAAACTCATCCTTATGCGATAGTGAAGGATGAAAAAAGGAGAATAAGATATCAGTGAGACAAATAATTTCTTATAAAGGAAAGTAGACAAATGAAAAGCTAGAATGTATATAATATATTGAAGTAAGATTAATGTGAGAGACATCTGCATTGAAAGTGAAAAGAAATATAAACGAAAGTTTGACAGGTGAAGAGAACTGCGAATAAAACTGAATAGAGGAAGTAAATATAAGAATTATTTGGAATTTATATAGATATGGATACTTTGAAACGTGCGCTCACATATAAACTGATAGTGTTACCGGAGAAAAACCGTGAGATAACTAAAAGAATTAACTTATATACATATAAAAATATCGCTCTAAGAAATTAAGAGGAGTCAGTAGAGAAGTGAAGGTAGAGGCAAGTATATATTTTATTTCTGGAATATATATTTTATTTCTAGATTTAAAAAGAGGGGTATTTTTAAGACACTGATGAAGAAGACGGAGCGGAAATAAAAGGTTAGAAGAGCAAATGTATAATCAAATAAAAGGAAGAAATGAGAAGCTGGTTGAGATGTATATTTGATGACGATATAGCGAATAGCTCAGATTGGTACTTAACAAAATGAAATAAAGTGACCTAGATAAGTGAATAGGGAAACCAAGTTTAAGTTTTCTTTCGAATTGTGAGTAGAAAAACTAGCTTAACAAAAATCTGAAATCTGTTTATGATATGCCTTTCAGCAACATTTAACAAATAAAGAGCTCTTAATATTATGGTGTGGCTTATTCTGCCGAGGTCGACTTAGCTTTTATCATTTCGGGATCGATGAAATAAGTTCCAGTTGAGCACTAATCGACAAGATCCTATCACAGAAATTGCTGGCCCTGTGCCCAAAACTTGAAACTGATATTATGATGTGACTTAGGAAGAAAAAAATAATTAAAAAATATTATTATTATTATAATCATAATTATTATTATTATTATTATTATTATTATTATTATTATTATTATTATTATTATTATTATTATTATTATTATTATTATTATTATTATTATTATTATTATTATTATTATTATTATTATTATTATTAAGATGGCAAGTTGGCAAAAGCGTTAGCACGCTGGACGAAATGCTTATTGGTACTCCACCGGTCGCTACATTCTGAGTTCAAATTCCTCCGAGGTCGACTTCGCCTTTCCTCTTTTCGTGGTCGATAAATTAAGTACCACTAAAGTACTGGGGTCGATGTAATCGATTTAACACCTCCCCTAAAAATTACTGACCTTGTGTCAAAATTTGAAAGCATTATTATTCTTAAATGATCTGCTATATGCATATGATGACTATCGAGCTTACTGTCTACCGAATAAAAGCAAGAATCGTGATACACAATTTTTATTTCTAGCATTAGTTGATCAAATTAGCATCTTAGTTTCTGAAATAACAAGTCCCAACCTTCACCATTTTGAATTATATTGGCGCTGTTTCGGTGCTGCTGGTCCTCTATCTGTAATTTCGTTCTCCAAGTTTACATTAATTGCTTAAATTCATTTCTATTTTTAGCATTTGTTCCCCTGTCAAGTTAACCCCAACAGATCACTTTTTATCATGATTGGATGTGGATTGGTAACAACAGTATACTTGAAGAATTGCTAGAGCATAGGTGAAAATGATTTATTTCATTTAATTTCTGCATGTTATTCTAATTTCAAATGTTTATTAAGTTAACTTTGAATTTCAGACCTTAGTACTAATCAGAAATCGATATCATAAACGAATTATTCCCCACCAATAATCAAAACAATAAAAATCAACTTGATTGTTTGTTGAAATCATAAAAATTATTCTGCATTTATTGGAGGCATTTTTCACTTAGTTTTCATTAAATATCTGCTGATATCTTGCATCCTATTTTTATGCTCCCTAATGTGTACTAAATAACGATAAATTCCCAAGTGAATATGCTAGCATCAGCCAAAAGCAATCAAAAGCCATGTTTTTCCCAAATCGTTTCCTATTTCAAAACGCAGATTATTCAAACAAATGAGAAAATAATAGGAAACGTTATCTTATGTACAAGAATAATCCATCTTAGAATAGCGGACATATTTTTCCATAATTTAAAAGAAATTAAATATCAATATATTTGTCTTTATAAAGACAAATGCATGTCCAGATACCAACAATAATTCTATTTTTCTTTTATATATCCGCGACAGGATAATCATCCAACACAGTGGCGATCGATAATCTGGATAATTTGGATTTCCAGTTTTGGCACACGGCCAGCAAGTTCCGGTGAGGAGAAGACGATTGGATTGATCCCGGTGTTCAATTGGTACATGTTTTATCGACCTCTAAATTTTAGAGGTCGATAAAATAAGTATCAGTTGAGTACTGGGGCCGATGTAATTGACCTACCCCATCCCTTGAAATCGCTGGCTTTATGCCAAAATTTGAAGCCAGTTTTATTTTGCTTTTAAGGCGGTGATCTGGCAGAATCATTAACACGCTGAGGTCGTCTTTGCCTTTCATCATTTCGGGAGCACCGGGGTCGAACAAATATGTACCAGTTGTACACTGGGGTCAATTCAATCAACTACCCGCCCCCGAACTTACTGGCCGTGGGCCAAAATTTGAAATCAAATTGTATGGTTCTACCAAGGCCATATATAATACCAAATGACAAGCTTTTGTTGCATTTTGTCATCATCTCTGCTTGTGTCAAATTTATTTAGCTCTGTGGAGTTAGTGGAATGGCATAAATCCATCATTCTAAGTAAAAACAAACTGAAATAGAAGAATGATATATTGACTTGTTGTACAGGATAGGAAATCAGAGAAGATAAACCCCAGAGAATTGGAGTTTATGTAATTCGCAGAAACTATCCTTGATAATCTGGGATTACAAGAAATTGATATTTTTAATTATCTAAAATCCCTGCGCCATTAAATCGGAATTCTGCAACAATCTGTATCGTTTAAAATAATATGATACGTGAGAAGAATGCTGAAAATATATCTGTCTTTCTCATCATTTTATCTACAAAACATAGGTCTACTAGATATGGCACGTATTTTCATAATCCTGATAGGCTGTAATTTTCATTTGTAAACATTAGTTCCTCTTAGATTTTAACGCCTTTGCGAAGCCTACCAGTGCCAGACAATCTCATTATCGCTTTCGTATATTTCCCAAGAAAGAAATGATTTAATACAAATTATTTGAAGACTGTAGAAAAGGAATTCAATATGAACTAGATCAAAGATGTGTGAACTAGATGATTGGCGTTGTGTGTGTGTGTGTTTGGTAAAGTAAATTGATTTGTCTATGCATACATTGATATCTGTGTACCCATTTATATACGAGGTTTGATCAATAAGTATCCGGACTGTTGCTAAAGTAACGAAGCTAAAGTACGCAGGGTAAAGACGCTTGGCAGAGATTGACCTTGAACAATGCTGTGCATGCGCACTAAGATTTATCGTTCTAGCTCACTTCCATACTTTACAGCAGTACTTGGAAGGAAGGTGTATAGCGTGTGGTCGTCGCATTGACAATGACAGAGAAAGTTGAGCAGAGAATCTGCATCAAATTTTGCCAAAAGCTTGGCGATACTTGCTCAGAGGCCTATGAAAAGATTTCAGAAAGTTTTCATTATTCTCATCACAATCAAGGAGATCTTGCGCAACTGAAACCCAAGTTTCCTTTTAGTCAGCCGAAAGAAGTTTTAGCACAAAATTGGCAGACACGCATCTCATATCCAAATCGTAAGTAATTATGGACTGAAATGAATCGTAACTAATCTGGACATGCCCTGATAACTCACGGATGGTGACTTGATGATTTCCCCTCACAGCTGCACGCACATCTGCGATGGTTCTCTTAGTTATGCTGGTTGCGGTTCTTCCAGAAAGTTGGTCCATACCGACATGTTTCCGACGTCTGAAACACTCGTACACTTGTGTGCGGCTCATACACTCCTCTCCATACAGTTTCTGCAACGTTTACAACTAAGTGGTGTAAAAGATACTCAGTATTTATGAGGTTGGCTAGCACTTTCGCAGTGTTTGTGTCGTGTGCAGAGATGTTGCCTTCCTTTATAGTTTGGTGCTAACGTTTTTAAGCTGTCATGTGTGTATGGAAGTTTTATCATATGCGTTCTTAGTTTTCTACTCAATGATATGTACGGATTGTTTTATTTTCGTCCTATAATTGTTAGGTAAGTATTTAGAAGGATGCCAAAGTCTTACCTGTTTGATGGTGCTTATTAAATCAACTTCAGAGTAAATGGTTCTGGAGGTGGTCCGATCACACGGTATTTTCGCTAAATAGTTTTTAATATAAACCCGGACAGGGAAAGGTTTCGGGAGTAAAGTTTGGAGTTGAAAACGGAGCGGGATCTCGTTGTATATGAGTATGGGGGCGTGTATAAATGGCATTCCTATGGCATGTTTGCCTTCACTGTAAAATTGATTCCATTCCAAATTTAAAATTCTATAATTATAGGCGTAGGAGTGGATGTGTGGTAAGTAGCTTGCTTACCAACCACATGGTTCCGGGTTCAGTCCCACTGCGTGGCAGCTTGGGCAAGTGTCTTCTACTATAGCTTCGGGCCGACCGAAGCCTTGTGAGTAGATTTGGTCGACGCAAATTGAAAGAAGCCTGTCGTACATATGTATATATATATATATATATATATATATATATATATATATACACATATATATATGTGCGTGTGTGTGTGTGCGTGCGTGTGTGTCTGTGTGTCTGTGTGTGTCTGTGTGTATTTGTGTCTGTATTTGTCCCCCTACATCGCTTGACAACCGATGCTGGTGTGTTTGCGTCCATGTAACTTAGCGGTTCGGCAAAAAGTACCGATAGAATAAGTACTAGGCTTTCAAAGAATAAGTCCTAGAGTCGACTTGCCCGACTAAAGGTGTTGCTCCAGCATGGCCGCAGTCAAATGCTTGAAACAAGCAAAAGAGTAAAAGTTTAATTATTTAATATATATAATTCAGTATTTTGCATTTTGTTATTGATCTCAATGGATTTATATCTAAGGTCATCGAAGTTCAGATCTTTTTAAACTTTCAGAACTAATGTTTGCCGAATGAAAGTTGTTCCTATAATACTTAATATCTACTTCTAAAATCTTTGTAAGAGATGAACGCAGTAGCTGTACTGGCAAGTAACGCTTGTCGCCATTTCAAAAATCGCAATATATTAGATGCAGGCGTGCATCGTTAACCAGCTAGGGGAAATATCTTTTTGAGTGTTAAAAAATCGCAGTAATGTCCGCTCAAACGAAGCAGCCATGTTGAAGTTGCGACAAAGGTAACTCAATATCTACTCTTCTCCATCATTACCTAGAGAAATTTGCTCAGTCTAAACAGTATTCTTGCCAAATAAAATTCTATTCAACTTCTAGACTTAGATGAAAATAAACTTTCCAACCCCCAGTATAAAATATTTCAGATCAGTCTCTTATTTTGTGGACAGTATTTTTATGTGAGAATGTCGCTTCTATGAAATTTATCGTCTGTGACTACAATAATTACAATATAATTAATTATATTTAATATTGATAAAAATTTGGTCACTACTACTACTACTACTACTACTACTACTACTACTACTACTACTACTACTACTACTACTACTACTACTACTACTACTGTATCAGATCAATTGTTTAATCGTAAAATAATACGTCTGTGTTTCACAGTTTCGTAAACTAGACGCGTTTCATATCACAAGAATAATAAGATTAACATTTTATTTATTTAATTTTTATTTTTTTCAAAATATAATAAATTCACTTTTTATTCTTCCAAAATGTATTCAATATTAATTTATGAAATTCATATCCACATTTTTAATGCTATTAAATTTATAGCGGTATAATTACATTTCATCTTTTATAAGTTAGATCTTACTGTGCAAGAGAGATTTTCATTGTATGAAACGAACGTCAGTGTCAAACTTTCATGTTAAGAAATTCTGTCGACATATTGATATGAACTGTCATCCCCAAATGATACTTCAGTTATATGAGGTGTAAATCTCAGAATGCATGTATTTAGTGTGTGACATTCTAAAGCTACATTTCAGATCTCTTGATCTCAGCTTGCTTGTCAACCACAAAGTTCCGGGCTCAGTCCCACTGCATGGCACATTGGGCAAGTGTCTTCTGCTATAGCCCCTGGCCGACTATAGTCTTGTGCATAGATTTGATTGATGGAAACTGAAAGAAGCTCTTCATATATATTTATTTGTGTGTGTGTGTGTTTGTGTGAGTGTGTGTGCGTGCGTGTATATATCTGTGTGTTTGTGTTCGTTCCTCACCATCTCTTGGCTACCGGTGCTGGTGTGTTTATTTCCCCGTAACTTAGTGGTTCGGCAAAAGTGAATGATAGAATAAGTACTAGCTTACAAAGAATAAAAAATAGAAGAATTGATATATATATAAATAAATATATATATATATATATATATATATATATATATAAATTAAAAGGATAAAGGATTATCAATTTATCAATTAATAAATCAATTAATAATTAATAATTTTTTACCAAGCCCATCGGTATGAAAGCACCATTATTGGTGGAGAACTTATTCAAAAGCTCATATATATTTATAAATATAATTAAGGGATCAGCAAATATTTGCTTCACCATATACCGAAGTTCAGAAATATCAGCTAAAAAAGCTCAGAATCTCACAGATAGCATCACTTGTATATATATATATATATATATATATATATATATATATATATATATATATATATATATATATATATATACTGTGTCATGGGTCTTCTCCCCGTGTATAAATCTTTATACATTCTTATATATGAAAATATGTTGTCTTATGACTTTTCTTACGCATGCCAACCACTGGTAATACATTATTCTAATTTTCACCCGTATAATTTACACAGTAAAATCTTCTAATTCTGAGGCTGATAGTACGCAGTTTAAGTTTACTATTTGCTGCTGGCTCTGTGACTGACCTTGAGAACTTGATCTGAGTTCATAATGTATAAGGATGCAGCTTGCACGTGTTTTTTTTTTCGGTACGTATTAAACTACATAATTATTCATTGTTTTAGCGATCCCACTGATGAACTACAGATGATAAATTAATTCATTTGCTCATTAATAAGGCAACTCGAGTATGGGCTTAACTAATAATAATTCTTTCATTCTAGTACTGTTATCGGTGTGCCTTTAGAATTACTTTTTCCCTGGTTTGGATTTAACTGCCCCTTTTAGCAAGTAAGAAGTCCTGTCATGGGTCTTCTCTCTGTGTATAAATCTTTAAATACTCTTATATATGAGAATATATATAAATATATGTGCGAGTGTGTGTGTGTGTGTGTGTGTGTGTGTGTGTGGATTGTTGGCGATTTTCCTTCTTCTTTCTTTCTCGTTGGACTTCCTCTCTCCGACGTTTGGCTATGCTCGAAACGTTAACAGCAACTCTCTTTTTCACAGAGTGTCAAATTAATATATTGCTTGTGCACGTCTTAATATTCGTTTTTTTTCTCCTTTTTTTCTCTCTTTTCTAATTGTTTATTCTTGAATTTACTATATATATATAGTAAATTCAAAGAACAAACAATTAGAAAAGAGAGAAAAAAATTATGCTTGTTTTTAAATTTGAGATCACATAGACAGTATTTTACGTAGGATATGGGCAGTTCCCATGAGCACTATCTTTTGAACTTCAGCCATTTTGGTGTTTCCTGGTATCTGAGCTAGGTAGTAATCAGCCCTATTATTATTATTATTATTATTATTATTATTATTATTATTATTATTATTATTACAATTATTATTATTATTATTATTATTATTATTATTATTATTATTATTATTATTATTATTATTATTATCATTATCATTATTATTCAGGTCACTACATGGAATCGAACTAGGAATCTTGGGGTTAGTAGACGACGCTCTTAATCCCAAGATTCCTAGTTCGATTCCAAGTAGTGACCCGAATAATAATAATGATGATAATAATAATAATAATAATAATAATAATAATAATAATAATAATAATAATAATAATAATAATAATAATGACATCGAAAATACCTTAGGAATGAGAATCCAGGTTCGAAATTTCCCCAAGACACCTAATGAAGCCTGGAGGGTATATCAGCCAAAACGTCGAGTTAACAACAAACAAGATGAGGACAAATATACATCAAATCTAAATAACGTAAATAATGTAAACGTCTATAAATGTTTGATAGGGCCTGAAAGTGTATTTTAGGATTGATGAGCGAAATTGTTTCGCACATGACGTAGAGATATTCTGTAAAAATATGAACCCGAAGGCACTGGCCAGTTAACTGTCGAGTGGTCAAGAGATGAGGGGAAATATCCAAATAATTTTTTCATACACAGTTTAGGCAGCAGAGGACAATTAGTCATATCGCAAAATATTCTTTATGAATATGTGTTTTTTTTTTCTATAAAGCTATAAAAAGACAGCATAATTGAAATTAAGCAATGAATAAATATATCAGTCACTCATTGGAATTATCCCTCAAGACTTGCTGAAATTTCATTTGACTGTAAAGTGTCACTTCCCGCTATATTTAGAAAATGAGACGCCTGTATCTGATACATTGTATAAATCATGTATCTATGCAGGGGGCTTGTTTTGTTTTTTTTATCATCCATCACTAATTTTAATTTTTATTTTCTCTTAGATCACTTTCCTAATATTTCCGTATTGCCAGATAAACATTCATGATTTAACTATTGTGTGAAAAAAAGTAAGACACAGCTGGCTTTGGAACAGAAGAGAGAGGAGAGAGACAATGTTTGTGAAACAATGGAAAACAGATAAATGAAACTATTTAACATAAATGAAAGTGAGTCTGTGTTTAAATGACATGTAAGAAAGAAATGTTGAAACGAAGACTTCATTCTCGCAGTTTTATGTAAAAGTATATAACACAATAATTGAACAGCTTAACGTGAGCTTTCAAAATTCGGAACTATTGAAATTCTTTCAAGTTGTACGATGTCCATCACTATGTGAGTTTAGAAAACGATTTCTAGAGCTTGCTGTGTAAGTATAAGAATTTATTTGATTTTGATACGCTTAGATAAGTTTAAAAATTATACATTACAACATTTTCGAGTTTTACATCGGGAAAATTTTTCGTGAAAGTGTAAAGGATGTAAAATCATTCATTTCTAGTGGTTCACGAAGTAACTTGACTTTCAACTGAATTAATATAATCAAGATGAAGAAGGAATGCAACATTCAGCTCCTCAATAAACTGAAATGAGGATTATTACACAATCTTTGAAGACATCGACACGCATTACTTCAAAGTTGCTGATATTTATGCACTTAAGCAACAACAATTCCATTAAATTACAATTCAAATTGCACGTTAAGATAACAATTAATTGTAATACGTCCTGTTTGATGTGTCAAATGAAATTGCTTTGTGCACTTCTTTTCCTCCATTTCAAGACGCCATTAATGTGTATGTAAATGTATGTGCATATGTATGAATCCATACAAATGTGCATGAAGTCTATCTATCTATCTATCTATCTATCTATCTATCTATCTATCTATCTATCTATCTATCTGTCTGTCTGTCTGTCTGTCTGTCTCTATCTATCTATCTATCTGTCTATCTGTCTGTCTTTCTGTCTGTCTGTCTGTCTGTCTCTATCTATCTATCTATCTATCTATCTATCTATCTATCTATCTATCTATCTATCTATCTTTTACTGTCGTGTATGAAACACAAATTTCGACTTCAACTATGCTTAAATTAGGTTGTGTAAATGTACGTGGCTTGGCGTCAGCTTGGAAGCAAGGTTACCTTCTAAATGACATCAAGTCACAGAACATAGAAATCATGGCTATCAGTGAAACCAGACTCAGTAACCCGCGGGCCCTCAAGTCCATGTTTGGTGGACATTTCGACATTTATTTTTCTCCCTGTCTGCCAAACATGGGTGGTGGTGGTACCGCGGTGCTTTTTCGGAAGAGTCTGAACCTAAAAGTAAGGTCAATATTCCTAGACCCGGAGGGTAGGCTGGTTGTCTTGGACGTCGATAGCACAAACGGATGTGCTTTCCGTCTGATGGCAGTGTATGCACCGTCCTTAACGGGTCGGGCGGATTTCCTTAGACGTCTAGAGGTTTTCCTGGGAACGTCACGACCTTTACTGTTAGTAGGGGACTGGAACGCTACCTTGGACACGCATATAGACTATGTGGGAGTGGATAGGAGTAGAAGGGGATGTAAGTGCCTCAAAGACCTGCTCAGACGTTTCCATTTGTCTGACAGGTTCCGACTCGACCATCCGAACGTGCCAACGTGGACTTGGACAAACCGCGTCGGATCGTCGAGATCGTATCTAGATAGAGTTCTATGTAGGACAGCGGATAGAGATAGTGTAGGATGTCCACAATTTAAAATAGTCAGCTACACAGATCACAAGTTTGTGACGTGTACGCTCGACTTAGATAAGACACATAGGCAGGGTCCCGGTTACTGGAAACTGAACGCTTCGCTCTTAGCGCGGCAGGTTTACAGGAACCGGATTAGCGAATTAATTAAGAGGGCGTTAACAGGAGCCATCGTTAACAACCGCTGGTGGTTTGCCCTGAAAATGGCAATCAAATCGGAATCTATTAGGTTTAGTAAAGAACTAGCGATAGATCGAAATAGAGTAGAGGGAGACTTAGTTAAGAAACTAGAAGAGGCACTTACAACTGGCAGCGCAACCAACGTTTTGGCTGCGAGGATGGCCCTCGACCAACACCTCAACGCCAAACACGAAGGTTGCGTCGTCAGAGCTAAAATGCGTGCCTTAAGGAACGAAGGGATCGAAGCTGCGCGAGAAGCCCGGGTGGCGGAGGCGCAACGCGGTAACAGAGCCACCATTCGGTCTCTAATCGATGAACAGGGATGTAGTCTGCTCGAACCCGAAAGGATGTGTGGGGCCTTTCAACAGCACTTTGCTCGACTGTTCGGTGCGAGCGGTGAGTCGGAACGCAGGATGGACTTCACTGCCTACCTGACCGGCCTGCCGCGGCTCTCGGCGGGAGAGGCAGAGTGTTGTGAGGGTCCCATCACAGCTGCTGAAGTAAGGGATGCTATGGCGGGCTGCGCGAGGGATAAGTCACCTGGATTGGATGGTCTACCCTACGAGCTGTATTGTCAAATGCCAGACTTGTTTGGCGACCTCTTGGCATCAGTCTACTGCAACTGGCAACAAAACGGGAGAATTCCCGGTTTCGTGAGCCGAGGTGCAGTGACATTGCTGAAGAAAGACCCAAACAAGGGGAATTTTATAGATAATTTCAGGCCCATCACTCTGCTCAACGCAGACTTGAAAATTTTGGCCAAAGTAATAGCCGAGAGGTTGGCGCTTGTCATCGATAAACTGGTCGACAGGGCGCAAACATGCGCCGTGCCGGGCAGAAGTATCCATGACAACCTCCACCTCATGCGCTACATCATGGACAGGGTAGTTAAGGATCCTGGCATGGGTGGGGCGCTGATCAATTTAGATCAATCTAAAGCCTTCGATAGGGTCGACCATCGATACCTAGCGGCCGTCCTCAGGGCAGCTGGCTTTGGTCCCGTCTTCCGCGGTTGGATCGCTGCCTTGTACAGCGGCATCCGATCGGTAATACGGGTAAACGGTCACCTGTCAAAACCGTTCGACATCACGCGTTCGGTCCGTCAGGGATGTCCCTTGTCGGCGCTTCTGTATGTATTGACGATCGAACCACTACTGCGGAAGCTGGCGACACTGAGGGGTATCCCACGAGAGCTGGGTTGCGGGACGAGCGTGTCTGCATATGCGGACGATGTCACCGTCATAGTGTCGAGCGAAAAGCACGTCGAGATGCTAGGCGAGACACTTAAACAATACGAAACGGTGACAGGAGCAAAAATTAACCCGGAAAAGTCAGTGGGTTTGTTACTCGGCACCTGGAGAAGCAAGCCCATACCGTCCAACAGTGACTCCGTAGTGGGACGCTGGACGGACGGACCGGTTAAACTGCTCGGGGTCTGGTTCAGTCCGGACCTCCAAATGGATAAGAACTGGGACGAGATCACCAGTAGAGTGATCAAACTCAGCCAAACATGGGCTGAGAGAAAGTTATCTCTAAAAGGCCGGGCGGAGGTGGCTAATGTGTATATCGCATCAGTCATCGATTACCGCCTGACCGTCGTGCTTTGTCCCGATGCCACCATCACGAAACTAGAACGCATACTTTTCCGCTTTCTGTGGAAGGGTGGCGTTCCGATGGTGAGGCGATCCATTTGCTGTCAACAACCGTTACGTGGAGGACTAGGGATGCCGTGGTTAATGATGCGCAGACATGCGCTGAGACTGCGGCATCTCTGGAACTTCATTGACGACGGTGAACAGGTGTGGGAGCCGTTTGTGAGGCACGCCTTCCCGCAGCTCGTCTCACTCACCGAACTGCAAACATGGATCAGGAAGAGACCGAAACTGGGCGAATGGCACCGCGAGTGTCGCCAAGCTCTACAACAGCTCTGCCGTCCGGGATCAAACTTGTGCAACTTCCAAACGACCAATGCGTTCTATAGAGGACTAGTGGAGGGGAGGTCTGACGACACTCTCGGGGCAAACCTGGGTGTCGACGAGAAATTCTTAACCCGCCTTTTCAAGACGACGTTCGGGCCGGGGCCAATGGATAATTTCCAGAGATCCCTGGCTTGGCAATGCTATCGAGACGCACTACCAGTTCGAGAGAAGATCTACAGACACGGTTCGAAAACCACCGGACCGACCTGCCCGAGATGCGGTCAGAGCGACGAAACCGTTCTGCACGCACTCGTGCAGTGTCCAGATATTTCAGAGCTGTGGACCTTCGTCGAACGGCTGTTGTCGCGTGTGGGACGAGCCCACTTATCAGCCGAGTCTATCGTGAATATTGTTCCGCCACCTTCCTTTAAACGGGAAGGAAAAACGGTTTTTGTAACACTGATAGCTATGGCAAAAGAATGCGTGTGGTGGACGCGTTTGAAAGGTCTACAAACAAACACTTTCCTCTCTGGTCAGTCCCTCGTCAACTTTTTCAAGTACCACTTGAAAAGGAGGATGAGGATAGAGAGGAAAGTGTTGTCGAATGAAAGTTTCAATAAAAAATGGGTAAATGTGGCAAGAATGGTAAGAATGAAAGACGACACCATTTTAAGCATAGACTTGTAACAAAAAGAGACAAAAAGAGAGAAGGTACTTACTTTCATGTACCTTTAAAAAAAAAAGCCTGAGGTGACCGTGGTCTTTTCCGTAGGCTTTTCTCTCCACGGATAAACCTAATCTGTTCCCCGTTTTTTACATCGACTGTGATACACGATCCCTATTGATCGCCCCCTCCCACGTTTTTTTTTTTTTTTTTTTTTTTTTTTTTCTTCCCGCGATCCCTTTTGATCCAAATTATCCCTCCCCCCCCCAAAAAGCTCTACTTTGTAATTTGTCCATTTTCTGTATTTAGCCCTGTGTGGCTATAATAAAAAGATATCTATCTATCTATCTATCTATCTATCTATCACCGTCATAGTGTCGAGCGAAAAGCACGTCGAGATGCTAGGCGAGACACTTAAACAATACGAAACGGTGACAGGAGCAAAAATTAACCCGGAAAAGTCAGTGGGTTTGTTACTCGGCACCTGGAGAAGCAAGCCCATACCGTCCAACAGTGACTCCGTAGTGGGACGCTGGACGGACGGACCGGTTAAACTGCTCAGGGTCTGGTTCAGTCCGGACCTCCAAATGGATAACAACTGGGACGAGATCACCAGTAGAGTGATCAAACTCAGCCAAACATGGGCTGAGAGAAAGTTATCTCTAAAAGGCCGGGCGGAGGTGGCTAATGTGTATATCGCATCAGTCATCGATTACCGCCTGACCGTCGTGCCTTGTCCCGATGCCACCATCACGAAACTAGAACGCATACTTTTCCGCTTTCTCTGGAAGGGTGGCGTTCCGATGGTGAGGCGATCCATTTGCTGTCAACAACCGTTACGTGGAGGACTGGGGATGCCGTGGTTAATGATGCGCAGACATGCGCTGAGACTGCGGCATCTCTGGAAATTCATTGACGACGGTGAACAGGTATGGGCGCCGTTTGTGAGGCACGCCTTCCCGCAGCTCGTCTCACTCACCGAACTGCAAACATGGATCAGGAAGAGACCGAAACTGGGCGATTGGCACCGCGAGTGTCGCCAAGCTCTACAACAACTCTGCCGTCCGGGATCAAACTTATTAAAATCAAAGACATTCTTACCTCATAAGAAATTCTTTGAGCAACCGCACGAACAGATCCTAATAAAGCATACTTAGAGTTAGAAAATCACCCAGCCCCCATTACAGTATATACACCAATTCTAGAAATACATAAAAATATTATTATTCTCATTCCACCTATAGTTACAAAAAAATATCTATTATATAATATTCACAAAAATAAAGGAGGATGAGGATAGAGAGGAAGGTGTTGTCGAATGAAAGTTTCAATAAAAAATGGATAAATGTGGCAAGAATGGTAAGAATGAAAGACGACACCATTTTAAGCATAGACTTGTAACAAAAAGAGACAAAAAGAGAGAAGGTACTTACTTTCATGTACCTTTAAAATAAAAAGCCTGAGGTGACCGTGGTCTTTTCCGTAGGCTTTTCTCTCCACGGATAAACCTAATCTGTTCCCCGTTTTTTACATCGACTGTGATACACGATCCCTATTGATCGCCCTCCCCACGTTTTTTTTTTCCCGCGATCCCTTTTGATCCAAATTATCCCCCCCCCCCCAAGAAAAGCTCTACTTTGTAATTTGTCCATTTTCTGTATTTAGCCCTGTGTGGCTATAATAAAAAGATATCTATCTATCTATCTATCTATCTATCTGTCTGTCTGTCTGTCTGTCTGTATCTGTCTGTCTGTCTGTCTGTCTGTCTGTCTGTATCTATCTATCTATCTATCTATCTATCTATCTATCTATCTATCTATCTATCTATCTATCTATCTATCTATCTGACTGTGTCTCTGTCTATTTCTCTAACTATCTCTGAATGACTGAATGCATGTATATATATTTTTATGAATGTAACGTTTGTTTTACGAGATTTTGTGCTTGGCTTTCAATGATTTGATCACCGTCGTCGGTTGGCTCATATCTATATATAAAACACAGGATGTGAGTATGTGTGTTTGTCATGTCGCTAAACTCGAGATCCACCCAACCGATTTTAATGAAATTTTACACATGCATTACATAGGGTCCATGGAATGTGATGGGCTAAAAGATTTTCCAACTTCTTGCCTAATGCGGGTCCAGGGGTAGAGAAACCACATTTTGTACGCATTTTCGCAGCGTTAAAGCCCTTAAATTGAAGAGTATCCAGTCACTTTCCTCCAAATTTGCAGCAAACATTAATCAGGCTCCTCAAATTGCTGCTGACTAAACCAAATTTCCGACGCCGACTATGCCCTACCAAACATTCAGATTAATCAGATTTGAGTACACTGCGCTGGATTTTATCTTTGATTAATGCCATTTTCCGACGATAAAATGTTGTCATTACTTATGCATTATAAGTAGCTTTTGAAAAGCTTTTTGTCGAATTTGGCAGAGGAAATGGAAGAACATTAAGACTTTTGTCGGCGCCCTTTATATTACTTTATGTTACCATCCTGCGCACCACCAGGCCATGTACACGTGTGCGCGGCACAGCAAACACATTCATCCATTCTTCAGAAGTGCCCTGTTGATGTTTCACGTTTCCAATCCGGCGCAACGCAGCATGACCCTGCAACATGTCTGCTTTCTCTGTCATCCATGTTTGAACTATAGAATGCAAAATGTTCATACAAAAAACAATCTGCAGTTGTGACTCACAACTATTTGAGTTTGACCACGTGACCACTTCCGGAAGCTACACTCGCTACCTGCAATTAGTCCCCACCCTGTGTTCCCACTCCGTTTAGTCGGACGAATAAATATAGGGTGTCTCAGAATTAATGATGATTTGAGTGAAATCAGATGCATTTTTTTTAAAAACTCACTTTTATTTATGTTTATCATGTTTAATATGTGTTAAAAGTGTATAAATTTTGAATTTGGTTTATAACTTTATTTTTATTCCTGTTGGACATCTCTTATTTGTCCATGACTGCTTTTTTCCAATTTGGCAGCAATCATTTTCTTTACCTCCATTTCCAAGATGGAGCAATCGTTTAGCTGAGCTTAAACACATTCAGTTAGCTGTGCAGCAGCTAACTCCTGAAATGCTTCAAAATGTGTTCCACAACTCCAAGGAAAAATTTGAAGTACGCAGGGATACAGACATGTTAAATTTTCAACAAAAGTTTGACATAAGATTTACGAATCTGTTTTGGCAATAAGCATAAAATTCTATCAGTTTTTTAAACATTTGCTCAGTTTCATTGCAACTGTTAATTCTGGAACACCCTGTATAGTGTAGCGTTGTTAGTTGTTGCGTTGCTCGAGTAAATATTAAAATCAAAGGTCTTTTCGCCGTAAACATCCCAAATGAGTATATTTATGCGCTTCAGCCAAGTGGCTGCGGTCTTGATGGAGCACCACCATGAATATATATATATATATATATATATATATATATATATATATATATATATATATATATATATATATATGTATGCATGTATATGTATATGTTTGTGTGCCTGTTTTTCCAGTACCATCGCTTGACAACTGATGTTGGTGTGTTTATGTCCCTCTAACCTAGCGGCGGTTCGGCAAGATAACCCGATATATATATATATATATATATATATGTGTGTGTGTGTGTGTGTGTGTGTGTGTGTGTTATTTCTTTACTACCCACAAGGGGCTACACACAGAGGGGACAAACAAGGACAGACAAACACGGATTAAGTCGATTATATCGACCCCAGTGCGTAACTGGTACTTATTTAATCGAAAGGATGAAAGGCAAAGTCGACCTCGGCGGAATTTGAACTCAGAACGTAGCGGCAGACGAAATACGGCTAAGCATTTCGCCCGGTGTGTTAACGTTTCTGCCAGCTCGTGTGTGTGTGTGTGTGTGTGTGTGTGTGTGTGTGTGTGTGTGTGTGTGATTGGCACTTCAGTGTCTGATGACGACAGAGTCTGTGTTCTCAGCGACGAAAGCGCATCTAACACCGCATTCCAAAGCTGGAGACACACTGACGCCCGCAAATGTCACAGTGATAGTCGTCTGACTGGATTGAGGTGGAGGCTGCCCAGTTCGCTGATCAGTTCGCGGCAGAAGCTTTGAGTTTGCGTGGACTAATGCTGCTTCATTTGGGGTTACTTTTCAGAGTGTCTTTGTACCTCAGTTTATGCCTTCCTCGTTTGCGTGTACTCTGCGTGAGCTCGTCGTACAACAGATGTCTAGGTGTACGATTGTCAGCCATTCTGATCTTATGGCCAGTTCAGCGTAACTGAGTCTTCAGCAACACTGACTCAGTATTTTTTGAACATGCTCCGTCCAACAATTCTTGGTTTGTCATACTGACCTGTCAGAAAATTCCCATGATTCTGCGCAGAGCACTTGTGTGAAACGCTTCCAGCTGTTCGATGTGCCGGCGGTATGGTTTCCATGTTTGACATCCATAGAGTAGGGTAGAGCCAACTACAGCCTGGTAAATCTTGTCGATAGTTTAATATATTTCTGCTGGAGGACATACACTTTCAGTTTTCCAAGTGTTTGGTTGGCCTTGTGGATTCTGGATAAAATTTGCTGTCCAATAATCACTAGAGATTGTGTTAAAAGGTACTTGAAACTCTTCACGCACTAAACTTGGACTCCCTTATCTATAGTGCTGCGGCCAGGGCGAAAGCCACATTCGGCTTCAGACATGTTGCTCTCAGAGACGCTGGTGATGTGCTTGCTGAAGAGGATGCAGACCAGGATTGTTCCAGCAATGGGAAGCAGGAAAATGCACCTGTAATTTTCGCAGTCTAATCTGGCACCTTTCTTCCTGAAGAGCGTAATTATAGTGGCATCTCGGAAGTCTGCTGGTATACACGCGTATCTGCGTTTGTCTCCCACCACATCTTGATAACTGGTGCTGGTTTGTTTACGTTCCTTTAACATAACAGTTCTGCAAAAGATACGTAGCTTTAAAAAATTAATAAATAAGTACTCAGTTGCTTCATTTGACTGAAAATCTTTTAGACGATCTCCCAACACATCCGCCGTCTAACGACTGAAATAAATGACAGATGCATATCTAGAATTCATAACTTGTTTTTACCTTATATAATACATAATGGCATGTATCCAAATTAAATCATCATAATCTACAGTGAATAATTTTCAATTATATCTTTCCATTATATATTTCTATCATTGCCTTGTGATTGACAATTACATAAACTAAATAATAGAAATTTTTCTTTTAATTAAATTAATTATCGAAAAATACTACCATTGAGTGCAACGCTATTTGTTATAGATATTATCGTGTAAGGAATACATCGAAATGTTTATGCAATGATTCACTATAAACGTTCAGAGATAATGCTTGAAGACATTTTTCGATTTCCACAAAGAAATATTTATCTTTCCATTACAATTATCGTAGCATATTTTGAAGAATCTACGTGGGATTAATTGTACAAGTTGTTCGGTACATAATTCGATTAATCTTAAAAGCAATAGTTTCTTTCAATTGACTACAATAATTATTACTTATAGTTAATAACAGTCAGTACTAACTTCATATGCCTAAAAGAACATTTGTTTTCATATTCTTCAAATATTGGGTTGTTCGGAAAGTTCGTGCCGATTTATAGTAGCTTACCTTTCGACTTATTTAGAACATGATTGAGTCCATAAAATAGGATTTGACTACACCTCCATTTAGAGCACAGTTTAAGCTATCTTTGCGTGGAAGAAGGTTTATGTTCCTATAACCTGTGTTAATTCTTTAACCCTTTAAAATGGAAGATAAGAAAGTTCATTTTCGGCAATTGATGCTTTTCTTTTTCCGTAAAGGTAAAAATGCCTAACAAACAACCAAAGAAATATACGCAGTTTACGGTGATGTTTCTTTATCCGAAAGAATTGTACGGAAGTGGTTCGCAAGGTTCCGAGCTGGAGATTGTAATCTTATTGATAAAGAGCGATAAGGCAGACCATCCACTACAGATGATGACCAAATCAAGTCATTAATTAAGAATAACCAATGTTGCACAATCCGAGAATTGGCAGAAAGCCTCAACCTATCAAATTCCGTCGTTCATGAGCACCCGGTAAAGCTTGGGTACACAAATCGCTACGATGTTTGGGCACCACATGAGTTGAGTGAGAAGAGCCTTCTGGAAAATCGGCACGAACTTTCCGGACAACCCAATATAATATGTTTCGTCTAATGATTTCATAACTACTGCAATTTGTAGCATATGGTGACTTAGTTGGTCAAAGTCGACTTCAGGCTCATTTAAGCGGTCACCTATAAGGCTTCCTCAGACTCCACACAAACTTGGCACCTGCTTTACAATGTAGCCCAACAGTTGTCTGCCGTTCATAAGAACTTTCACATAACTGGCACTCCGCCAGTTACGACGACGAGTGTTCAAACTGATCCGATCAACGGAACAAGCTAATCGTGAAATTAACGTGCGCATGATTGGGCACTCACTCTAAAAACTCGCGTACTCTTAACGTAGTTACTTGAAAGGTTCTGCGTAACACAAAGACTGGCTCTGAATTACACGTACTACTAAATTTTTCCAGCTGAGTGGACTAAAGCAACGTGAAATAAACTCTCTTGCTGAAGGATACAATGCGCCGCCAAGAATGGAACTCGGGATGGTACGGTCGTGAGGTGAATACAGTGCCATCTAAGCCACACATCTTTATAAACCTTAGAATAAACATAAAACGATGTTTTGTGGTGTAGTTCATATAAAGCAGTCAGTTATCAGACTCATTAGAGCATCATGCGGAATGTCTTACAATCCATTCGGGTCCCTGGGTTCCGAGTTCACATCCTGCCGAGATCAGCATTGCATTTAATTTGTTTCATTTTTCGGCGTCAATAAATAAAATATCCGAAATCTATCGCGGTCGATTCTTCTCTTTCTTCGTATCTTTCAGTCTGTCTCTTTTTCACCTCCTGCGAGTAATCAACTCTGGTATAACACTCACGACGTTTCTAAAGCCCATTAGAATGCACATTCTTGTTCTCTAGTCGCTAATCCTGAGTTGTTCAATGATCAAATCAATCTCCTCAATCTTACATGAATGTAAAAACATTGTTTTGAATTATTAAAAGATTATTACATTCCACATTGAAAATTATAGAATAACAATATTCTAGTACACATATATGACATTTCCAGTCAATAGAATATAACGACATCCTATGACCTCATCATATAAATTATGCTTACCATACTTTCGGCGGTAAGCGTAACAGGACCAATACTTTCAAGAGAGATTCCTCTCAGGAATTATTTTCGACCATTTCCTTAGTTCTTCATAGTAGTTGTGAAGGTCTTTTATAGCCTAAAATGTCACTATTTCAAAATTTCACTGAACACTTTAGCTGAGAACTTGAAGCGAGTTTTAATATCTCTAGTTTAATTTCCAGGTTGGAAATTATACCTGTAGGAGCTGTAATTAAGTCCTTTATTTCACCACTTAAGGCTGGCGGAAGAATGCTTATTGATAAATTGAGTTGGTGAGACTCTGGCAGTATTTTGTTAACCGAAAATTAAGCTTCCAACTGCAATAGTCCAACTACATTATATCTAGTCCAAGGAGGAGATGTGTGGGAAATGATACGACACGTAACTCGTGAGGTGAAAATATATACCAAAATGCACACACGCATCTTTAATCTCCGTTTGTATCAGTCATTAGACTGCGGCCATACTTGGACGTAAACATAGGAACATTGGTTATTGAGCTGTGGTAGGGGACACATCTACCACAAAACACATACACACACATACAGATACATTTGTATACACACACACACACACACACACACACACACACACACACACACACACACACACACACACACACACACATATATATATATATATATATATATATATATATATATTCAACGGGCTCCTTTCAGCATCCTTCTACGAAATTCTGTCACAAGGTTTTGGTCGGCCCTTTACTATAGTAGAAGATACTTGCCTGAAGAACTTGAAGTTGGGGAGCAAACGTTTTGCCACAGAGCCACACCTACGCTCATAACGCCACGCCTGCTATTCTCACTATATCAGAAACGAAACGACAGATTGAAGCATGTAGCTAATACGCTAGTAACACCAGTGGCTCTCAACCGGCGTCTATATGGCCCCTGAGGGTCCATATAAAGATTTTGGGGTTCCATACAACACAGTAGCAAATTGGGGATCTACAATAATAGTTTAAGGGTCCCTGAAAAAGTTTTGCTTATTTTGGTATTTAGGGGCTAATGCATTTCGCACCTCTCCTTGATAAATGCATGTTTTTGAAAAACTTATTTTCGTATTCCTATGTTTTAGATGTCGGAGATTACGAATATGCAAAAACGCTTTTTAATTTCACTCCCAACCCATTTTAAAATTTTGATTTTGTTTACTTTAAAGAGATCGTAGCGAATTGACGAACATATGCAAATCGAAATTAAATACAGACAAAAACATTAAAATGAAAAGAATTCGGATTTTACTTGTGTTTGTCTTAAATAATCGTAAATAATAATTGAATGTAAATTAAATATACGCCATTTTATGAGAAACAAACGTTAATGTTTGGTAATTAATGTTATAAAGTTTAATAAGGGGCTCAAATTTCACCCTCTCCTCCAATTTTAAATTTTGAACTTTTTCATCCATTTATTTATTTGTCTATCTATTTATCCCTGTCCGTTTATTCATAAAATATATTTGTCAACTAAATGTGGCGGTTCTATAGAAGACGATGTTGCTGTTGTTTTTAGCCCCAGGAAGACATTCATATCCATCTATCTATCTATCTATCTATCTATCTATCTATCTATCTATCTAACGAGACGGATGGATACATTAAATAGATGGATAAATATATACATATATATGTGTGTGTGTCTAGTGTGTGTGTGTCTTGTGTGTGTGTAAATATCCATGTGTATATATGCACACACACACACACACACACACACACACACACACACACACACAAACAACTATTTCTAGCTGCATCTTGTGCGTGCAGTTGTATACATGTGTCCACAGGTGCGTATATTTGTTTTCACGCTTGTATTCAATTGTTACTTCCAGCCTGTGGGTTCTGGTTTTGCTTATATATTTTTCTTTTGTCTGTTATTTTTGTATTGACGTCATGTCAATATTCACAAACTAGTTATTTGGAAAGGTGTTTGCAAATACACATTCTATATTGTATTTTTCGCTTATTTTAACGTTGATGTTTGCGCGGATTGTTTCGTCTTCGAAAACAGTTTTGCTGTAGACAGGAATTGTCACGTACTGGAGTTCTGTCTGTCTTTCATAACCAAACCATTTTTTATAACAAGTAAACACCAAATCGACTTTTATTATTTATTAACGTTTTCTATGACATATAAGTTGAACTAAAGGGGCATGTTAATTAGAAGAAAATCGGAATGTGGAGTGAACCGGTTGACCTCGAACAAGGCCTCTATAATGAAAAACAGAATTAAAAAGAATGAAAATTACTCATGTTTACGAGAGAGTCTCAACAAGGTATCGAGTAGTCTAATATATATATATATATATATATATATATATATATATATATATATATATATATATATATATATATATATATATATATATATACGAGTGTGTTTGTATGTGTGCGTGTCTGTGTGTATGTACCTACGCATATGTATATATAGATGTATCTATATGTATGTATATATACACATATTTATATACATGTATATATATATATATATATATATATATATATATATATATATATATATATATATATATATACATATTTATGTATATGTATGCATATACATATGTATATATATATGTGTATATACATAAGTATTTACATGTATATATATACATATTTACATATGTGTTGCGCCTGTGTGTATATGTGTATGTACTTTTATGTATATATATATATATATATATATATATACATATATATACTTAGTTGAAATGAAGACTGACTGCATAGTATGTAACATATAATTGTTTTAACCGTATCTAATAATTGTTACCAGGGTAAATTTTATTATTCTCCAATGTGCAATCAGTAATAGCCAATTAGTCAGCCTGTGTATCCGTTTAAATGTGATACACACACACACACACACACACACACACACACACACACACACACACACACACACATCTAAGTGCGACAAATTGGCAGAATCCAGACAACGACCAATGAAATGCTTTGTTCTGTTTCTGCGGTTTGCTGTACTTTTACGTGAAGTTTTGCCTAGGTCAGTTTACTTCCTTCTTGTTTTTCCTAAGTTGAAGAATAAATAACGTGTATAGTTTCGTGACTTTGGTGAGAATTAAAACACTAACAAAATATAAGTAAGCCATAAGGAAAAAAACCCCCACAATATTAGCCATTCACTAATATAATTTTTTAGTCTTTCAATAACTATGGGGAATAACAATGTACAGAATTCTGTCTTATCATAACTTCATCAGAAAAACTCAGATTTCACTGTACGTAGAAAATTAGTAAAGCGAACATTACTATATTAATATATTGGTATGAATTATACGATGTGAAAATAAACTCTTTCATTTGGCTCGCATTCTGTGTGCGAAGAGTAAATAAAATTTTGTATTTCATCTTGAAAATTAATTTTCGAAACAAATTTCTTGTACGTCCGCAACTAATGTGTGTTCTATTTATTTAGTAACGCAGTGAATCTGATACTAATGTCTCTGCAATTTTGGAGGAATGTCTATTTTCTGACGAGGTCACAATTAAGACTCTAATAGTAAACTTCATTTTCACTACAAAATAAAGTCGCCTCCTGATATCTCCTTCTCTACACGTTTCAGTACAATTCACATTAAAGTATGCCAGCGGAAAATCACACTCTCGTACAGAATTTTGTCCACGATAAAACTCTTCTAACCAGCACGCTACTGCCACTAGTGTGTTGTCCATTACCTCAATCACTTCTAGTGGTACTAGCAGAAGTTAATGGTACTACCTAATTCTTTTAATCCCTTGGGTTCTTACAACATCTGAAATCTGAAAGGTATGCAACATTTGTCTGTATTTCAAGCGATATTACATACAGATCAACTTCTGGCCACAGTTACGTGATTAGCATGATTTCTGCTCAATGTAGAATTGAAGATTCTTTTTTAGGCTGATTGTCAATGTAGCGGAAAGCACCGATTATACTTTAACGTTTGGTAGCGCCATGGTTACGAGGTGTCACACATTACCCTCTCCGTGTACTGCTGTTTATAGCTAGATCTACTGTGAATCTATAAATAAACGCCTTCGCTCCACAGTGAATCAGTTGCTGACAGAACGCTAAGAAGAAGTGATGGTAATTGCAAACCGTTTGTGGTAAAAAGAGAAAGCATTATTGAACAAAAACACTATATTTCTACTTATATAAAAGCGGTGTTATTTGGAACTTGCATGAATTTATTTCCTTGTATACACAATAACTCAGAAATCATTTTAACTTCATAAACGTCATCCTGTCTTGAAATGATATTCAAGTCTTTCCTGCTAAAAGGAAAAGAGAACTTTGGCCTGTATACAGTTGCACAACTATCTAACAAGTTTTATTCTTTTTGTCATATACGATGAAAGATTGTGCATCGAATTTCACAAACTGTATTTTAGTTGACATGTATTTTCTCCTATAACAAACTAAATTATATTTTCTGCCATTCATTATTTGGTAAAACACTTCCATTATATTTCTTGTATGTTCTGTCAGGACGGACGTCGGGTCAGTTATAATCTCTATTTTAAAACGATAGCAAGAACAGCAAAAACAACAGCAATAATAATAATAATTCTTTTTAATATAGACACAAGGCCAGCAATTGTGAGAGTATGGAGTGAGGAAATCGATTATATCAACCTCGATTGCATAGACACAAGGCCAGTAATTTTGAGAGTATCGGGTGGAGAAATTGATTATATCAACCTCAATACTTAACTGTAACTAATTTCATCCCTCCAAAAGGATAAACTGACTTCGGCGTAAATTGAACTCAGAACATAAAGGGCTAATGGAAATGCCGCGAAACATTCTATTCGTCGCGCGAACGATTCTGCCAGCTCACCGACTTAACCAATTATCATCCAAATGTTTTTTATTCATATCTTGTAAAAGAATATATAGTATTTAAATTTTCTTCATATGTAAATTATTTTGGAAAGAATGATAAATTTTTCGAAACATCCCAAATAGGGATCGCTGAAAAAAGGCATATTTATCCTTTTCTATTCAATTGCAATAATAAACATTATAGGTTTTTTTAAAACTACAGTATCAAATGACAAGGTGTTTGAAATTTTGATAAATGATATAGATGGGAAATGCAAAAAAAAGAAAAAAAAAAGATTCATAACAGTCAATATTTTTGTAGTTCAAAAATTGCGGTCTACGACATAAAATGACTTCTAGCATTAACCAGAGCTAATAATGACAATCTCTAACAACCAAATATTCTGATACACACTTCTGCAAATGCAATAAACAAATGGGGTGCATGGTAGGCAATGAGTTAATAAATAGAGGATTTTTTCCTTTTGGCCGGCACATAGAAAAAATAATTTTTTGTAACTAAACACTTTCAAATTTCGTATACTGGTAGAATGTGTCATTTAAAATATCATTTACTCTTGGCGTTTTTAAGAAAATTCTTTATTTTCGAAGTTATTTCGTGTTAAAGTTGAAGTATTTCGGTAATTTCAACCAATAAATGACGTCTATTGAGGTCAAAACAATTACTGCTGTGGTTTGTCAACAAGACGTTCTTCAGACGATATGCCACTAAGCATTTCACCCGGCGTGCTAACGTTACTTATTTCTTTATTGCCAACAAGGGCCTACACACAGAGGAGACAAACAAGGACAGACGAACGGATTAAGTCCATTATATCGACCCCAGTGCGTAACTGGTACATATTTAATCGACCGCGAAAGGATGAGAAGCATAGTCGACCTCGGCGGAATTTGAACTCTGAATGTAGCGGCAGACGAAATACGCTAAGCATTTCGCCCGGCGTGCTAACATTTCTGCCAGCTCGCCGCCTTCAGCAAAGTACTAAATAATACTGGTGGATATTTTAGGAGCCACATATGGTTTCAGAATAATGTTCGCTTTTTTTGCATTGCTGATATATAAGCATTTATTCTATTATTCTTTCATTCTTTTCCTTCAGTTCTATATTATTATATACATTGTTTACATTATTTACATTTGACGGATGTTTGTCCTCATCTTGTTTGTTGTTAACAAAACGTTTCGGCTGATACACTCTCCAGCCTTTATCAGGCAGTAACCTGAATAATAATAATAATAATAATAATAATAAAAGATAGACGCAAATAGGCCAGACATCATACTGAAAGACTTCAGACAAAAATCATGTCTCCTCATTGATATGACTGTCCCAATTGATATAAACGTATCTGTCAAGACCTACCAAAAACTGAGCAAATATAAAGATCTTGAAATAGAAATGAGCAAAATGTGGAATCTGAAGACGAAAACAATACCTATTGTCATAGGTGCCCTGGGAATGACAGCGAAACGGGCTGATTACTACCTAGCTCAGATACCAGGAAACCCCAAAATGGCTGAAGTTCAAAAGATAGTGCTCATGGGAACTGCCCATATCCTACGTAAAATACTGTCTATGTGATCTCAAATTTTAAAGCAAACACATAATTTTCTTATGGTTTCTTAAACATTCACTTGAACAAAACTGTACAAATCCAAATATATGGTACCCTAGGCATAACACCTACATGAACTTCTAACTTGTTGTCTCTTGAGGTCTCTGGGTGAGACTTGGATCCAACTTGTACAAATGCAAAACAAAAGTCAAACATAAAATAATAATAATAATAACATCGAAAAATACCTTAGGAATGCAAACCCAAGTTCGAAATTTCCCCAAGACACCGGAAGAAGCCTGGAGGGTATACCAGCCGAAAGGTTGTGTTAACAGATAAAATGAGGACAATTATCCGTCAAATGTAAATAATGTATTCTTTTAATTGTTTCAGTCATCTGACTGCGGCCATGCTGGAGCACCGCCTTTAGTCGAACAAATCAACCCCAGGACTTATGCTTTGTAAGCCTAGTACTTATTCTATCGGTTCTTTTGCTGAACTGCAAAGTTACGGGGTCATAAACACACCAACATTGGCTGTCGAGCGATAGTGAGAGGACAAAGACACACAAATACATGCATATATATATATATATATATATGTATATATATATATATATATATATATATATATATATATATATATATATATATATATATATATATATATATACATACGAGAGGCTCCTTTCAGATTCCCTCTACCAAATCCACTCACAAAGCCTTAGTCGGCCCAAAGCTGTAGTAGAAGACAATTGCGCAATGTGCTACGCAGTGGGACTGAACCCAGAAACCTTGTGGTTGATGAGTAAGCTTCTTACCACACAGCCACTCCTGCAACTATTATGTGTATATATATATATATATATATATATATATATATACATAGATATGTTATTGCTTGTAAATGAAATAGGAATATATATATATATATATATATATATATATATATATATATATATATATATACATAGATACGTTATTGCTTGTAAATGAAATAGGAATATATATATATATATATATATATATATATATATATATATATATATATATATATATATATATATATATATATATATGTATATATATATATATATATATATATATATATATATATATATACATAGATATGTTATTGCTTGTAAATGAAATAGGAATATATATATATATATATATATATATATATATATATATATATATCATTGCCTTTTTGTGCATGCATAAAGTGAAACTAATATCTACACCCTATAAATCCATAGTATTATGATAGGTGCAGACAAGCCATCAAATGAAAGCTTAATAGATAAATAGAAAAAATGTTGAAGAAATAGACGAACAAAGGTTGGTAAAATTAAGATCCTATTTAATTGAACATATTAAAATTTTATCGCACTTGACAATATGTATAATTATCATCTTACAAAGTGAAGAATAAACTTCTTGACAAAATATAATGAGGTATGCCAGTTTGGTGTGATTGGCGTCTTGGATGAATATAGAAACACACACACACACACACACAGACAGACATACAGACACACACACACACACACACACACACACACAGACAAACACACGGACACACACACAGACACACAGACAAACAAACACACAGACACACACACAAGACACACACACAGACACACACACAGACAGACAGGCACACACACACACACACAGACAAACACACAGACACACACGCAGACACACACACACACACACACACACACACACACACACACACACACACACACACACACACACACACACACACATATACATATATATGTATTGCTTGTAAATGAAATAGGGATATTGTAATCAATACATAATATAGATTATCAGCATATAATGACATAAATTAGAAATGGAGCCGCTATTCGTTATCCAGTCTTTGGTAATCGCAAGCAGAATGAATAAATGAATAAACGTACAGCGTGAAACTGGAGTAGCTACCAAATATATGTAGGCACACACAGACATAGGACAGATACGCATAGACACACACTCGCACATACATACATACATACATACATACATACATACATGCATGCATACATACATACATACATACATACATACATACATACATACATATATTTATGTATGTATATATGTATATATGTGTGTATTTATTTCGAGACAAAGTGTTAATTCTTTCTCAGGAAACGAACTTTGTATAGAATAATCTTTGATTTGTTCAGTTGCTTTATATGTATTTTTCATATGAGCGGTCGGTTTAAGGCAGAGAGCTGGTAGGATCATTAGCGTGCCGGGCAAAATGTTTATCTGCATTTCGTTCGGCTTTACTTTCTGAGTTCAAATTCCACCAAGGTCGACTTTACCTTTCACCCTCCTGGAACCGATAACATCAGTCCCAGTTGAACACTCCCCGAAATTCTGAGCCTCGTGCCAAAGTGAGAGTTTTAGATGTTATTCAAATTGCCCATTCTGCGATTCGCGAGACGAACAAAGATTGCGTAACAAGAGACTTAAAAGTTATTTGTGAGCGTGTGCGAGTGTATAAGTGTGTTTTTGTATGCATGAAAATATGTGTGCTTGTGTACTCTGTTTATTTCCACCTTACCTATAATAATATTGTCATCTTACTGGTCAAACTAAGTTATATGTCTCCATAAATTAATTATTACTCCTTAGAAAGGTTTTGCAACCATCATATTTGTTTAATTTTCCGTCTAATATTTTTCGTGCCCTGATAACCTATTATTCATTTCAAAGGACATTTATTGCTATTATTGATATTTCCCATATACCGCATCACATTTTCTTTTATCTTATATTCCGACACATCTCTAAACGGTAACCGCCAAATCGAAAGTGTTTCTTCAATATATTTCTCACCTTAAGGGGGTGACCTGCCAGAATCGTTAGTCTGTAGTTCGCAAGGTGCGAATGTTTCTGCGTGTCCCTATAAAAATACCTCTGGAATCTGCAGCCCTTTCATATATACGTAGTATATACATAAGTATCTACATTTTTTTCTTTATATCAATCTATAAAATCTCCCTTTCTACCTACTTATGTTTTTTTTTCATTGTTGTCCCCACTTTTGTTTTTTTTTTCTGCTTTGTTTTCGCCCCCCTCGAAAAGAAAAAACTCTACATTTGTATTTTGTCCCCTCTGTGTTGAGCCCTGTGTGGCTAATAAAGAAACATATCTATCTATCTATCTATCTACCTATCTATCTATCTATCTATCTATCTATCTATACCTGTCTGTCTGTCTGTCTGGCTGTCTATCTATCTATCTATCTATCTATCTATCTATCTATCTATCTATCTATCATCATGGACGGACGGTAGACACATCGGCTCCCATGTAAGTTGCATTTTTCACCTCTTAAAAGACCTATTTTGTTTTAAAATTTTGTATAAGTTGTGTATAACACAAAATACTTCGTGAACATATATTTTTCAAATCGGAAATAGCTCTATTTAGAGCCTTATTTCCAAAAATTCAAACATATCTTCCTCGTTCCTAGCCATATTCTTTAAAACGAATATGGCTAAGGTTTTCAACGAGGCCGACTTCCCGCTCCTAATGCCAGAGGCGAAAACACTTAATGCCGTTCCGCATGAACGCAGACAAGTGATGAAGAAGAGCAATGATTCTGAGTCAACTGCTGCTGCCTCAACCACCACCACTACCACCATCACGTGTACAAACTCTGCTGCTACAGCAGTCTTGCCTGCCACCGTCACCAGTGACAACAACAACAACAACGACAAAGACAACAACAACAACAGCAACAACAACGACAACGACACAAATGTCCTTGCTAACACGACCACTGTCCTCACCACTGCTACTACCAGTGACAATAACAACAGCAACAACAACAGGACACCGACCTTCAACACCAACACCACCACTACTTCGACAAACTCTGCCGCCACTACCACCACCTTTGAACCTGGCAGTACCAACACCACTGTCAATACCACCATCAACAACTACAAGACGAACAAGATAAACAACACCACAAACGCCACAAACAACATATCTGCCAGCATCACAAAAACAAATTTTGCCGATGCAACGAAAGAAAAAAGAACAATATTAACATTCACCCAAAAACAAATCAATGACACAAAATCCCTTCTCACGAAAGAAGGTGACACTGTACAAATACACATACCAAAAGCAATTATTGAAAATACAAACAAGAAGCACATATCATACAGACTTATCAACAAGAAAACGAAGCGACCGGAGAGTTTCTCCACCCAAAAAATTGAGATTTGTCTCAAACCGATATGGCCCTTTCAAAGTCATGTTACTTGGGGACGAAAATTTGCCACGGTCCTAGTACGCTTTAAGAGCGAACAGTTAGCGAAGGAATTTTCAACACTCTCTCTCCACACAGATGACTTGGTGATGATACCGAGTTATCTTGGACAGAGAGTGACGAAGGTGACAGTAAAGAATGTCCCTTCACAAGTGGAAACACAGTGGATAGTAGGTTCTATATGCCTCGAAATGGAGGAGGCAAATATATTAGAAATTGCTACTGCAGAGGAGAAAAACTGGGAAGGGGGAAAAAAAGTCGAAGTCCTCCTCCATATCACTGAAGAGGAGTGCCAAAAGATCCCCACACACATCCAACTGGCAAAGGACCACAAGTTATATGTAGTGGTGGAAGGAAGGTGGCCACGTTGTTATGTATGCGGCAGCGAGGCACACCTCAAGGACAGTTGCCCAACCGCCGCCAACCAAAAAAAGCAACAAGGGCAACCACCAAAACCCGGAAAAAAAACCCTACTACCAACACCACCATCAACAATCAAAACAAGAGAAACACAAGCAACACTGGCAACTGAGAAGACAACAGCATCTGCAAAAACAACAAGTGAGGAAGCAGGGGAAAAGAAAGAAAATTCCAAGACTGTTTCCCCCTCCCCCACATCACACACACCTCACACAAATAACAAGCCATCAGCACCAACAAAAACAGCAACACAACCACTCACACAAGCACACACAGACGCTCACAATTTGCCCCTACCCCCTTCCGATTCCTCAGAACCTTCGTCGGAAGATGAAAGTAATGAGGAATGGCAAATAGCCCAGAAAGGAAGGAGGAAGAGGAGCAAGAAAAGAAAAGCAAACACAAACAAAGCAGGGAGATACACAACTCCCGAAAACACTCCAGACACCAACACAAGCACACACAACTACAACACAAGCAACAAAACCCCAAAAGCAAGTACACACACAATGCTCACTGCCATCAACACAAAAAACTCAGAGTTGATGGAATACATCAACACAAAAACAAACATAACAAACGAAGACATAAAAACCAGCAACCACCCATACACAACACCGCCAGAACACATCAAAATACTACACATAACACCAACCCTGCACCACACACTAAAATCTATTTTTCCAAAGGCAGTTGGCAAATGCCAAAAATACCTGGCGAAAAAACTATATAGTGATCTCCTCGAAGAAAACCCGAAGGAGGAGACACAAAAACTCTCAAACGGTAAGTGACTCTCTTTATAAAACTTTAACACTCAAATCAAAATGATGCTCAAGATTGGTTGTGTAAATGCGCGTGGCTTGGGGTCCCCTTGGAAACAAGGGTACCTCCTAAATGACATAAAGTCACATAAACTAGAAATCATAGCCATAAGCGAGACCAGACTCCATGATACGCGGGCCCTATCGTCCATGTTTGGCAGACAGTTTAACATTTATTTTTCTCCCTGTCTGCCGAGAATGGGCGGTAGTGGCACGGCGGTACTCTTTCGCAAGAGTCTGGATCTCGAAGTAAAGACAGTATTCATAGACCCGGAGGGTAGATTGGTTGTTCTGGATGTCGATGGCAGCGATGGGTGTGCTTTTCGACTCATATCAGTATACGCACCACCTTTAACAGGTAGGCCGGATTTCTTTCGACGTCTAGAAGTATTCCTAGGAACGTCTCGTCCTTTACTTTTAGTGGGGGATTGGAATGCTACCTTGGACACGCATCTAGACTATGTTGGCAGAGATAGGAATAGACGGGGATGCAAATGCCTCAAAGACCTGCTCAGACGCTTTCAACTGTCTGACAGGTACCGACTCGATTACCCGAATGCGCCAATGTGGACATGGACAAACCGCATCGGGTCGTCGAGATCGTATCTAGATAGAATACTGTGTAGGAGAGTAGATAGAGATAGCATAGGGTGTCCACAATTTCACATAGTCAGCTACACGGATCACAAACTTGTGACGTGTACGCTAGACTTAGATAAGACACATAGGCAGGGCTCCGGTTACTGGAAACTAAACGCGTCTTTCCCGTCGAGACCAGTTTTCAGAGACCGGATTAGCACGTTAGTAAAGAGGGCTTTGACAGGAGCCATCATCAATAACAAATGGTGGTTTGCCCTCAAGAGAGCAATAAAAGCAGAAGCGGTTAGGTATAGCAAAGCACTAGCCACAGACAGAAACAGAGTAGAGGGTGAACTAGTTAAGAAGCTAGAAGAGGCAATTAGAAGTGGCATCGCATCCGACGTTTTGGCGGCGAGGTTGGCCCTTGACCAACACTTCAACGCCAAACACGAAGGGTGCGTTGTCAGGGCTAGGATGCGTGCTCTAAGAAACGAAGGTGTTGGAGCCGCACGAGAGGCCCGGGTGGCGGAGGCGCAACAGGGCAACAAAGCCACCATTCGGTCTCTGGTGGACGAACAGGGGCGCGAACTGCTCGAGCCAAGCAAAATGTGTGAGGCCTTTCAGCGGCACTTTGCTCGACTGTTTGGGACGAATGGCGAGCGAGAACGCAGGGTGGACTTCAGTGCCTACCTGCACAGCCTGCCACGACTCTCGGCAAGAGAGGCGGAGTGCTGCGAAGGTGCCATCACGGCGGCGGAAGTGAGGGACGCGATGGCGGGATGCTCGAGGGACAAATCTCCGGGTTTGGATGGTCTGCCCTACGAGCTTTACAACTGTAAGCCAGACTTGTTTGGAGACGTCTTGGTGGCGGTGTACTGCAACTGGCAGCAAAACGGGAGCATTCCCGGTTTTGTGAGTCGAGGAGCCGTAACGCTGCTGAAGAAAGATCCAAACAAGGGGGACGTCATAGATAACTTTAGGCCCATCACTCTGCTCAATGCAGACTTGAAAATTTTGGCCAAGGTGTTAGCCAAGCGGTTGGCGCTTGTCATCGAGAAACTGATCGGCAAGGCGCAAACGTGCGCGGTGCCGGGCAGGAGCATCCATGACAACCTCCATCTGATGCGCTACATCATAGAGAGGGTAGTTAAGGAACCTGGCATGGGTGGGGCCCTGATCAATTTAGATCAATCGAAAGCTTTCGATAGGGTAGACCATCAATACTTGGAGGCTGTCCTCATAGCAGCCGGCTTCGGTCCCATTTTCCGCGGCTGGATGGCTGCCTTGTACAGAGGCATCCGTTCGGTAGTTCGCGTCAATGGGCATCTATCAAGACCCTTCGACATTGCACGTTCGGTCCGTCAGGGATGCCCCCTCTCGTCGCTTCTGTACGTGTTGACTCTCGAGCCACTACTGCGGAAGCTGGCGACGCTGAGGGGCATCCCGCGAGAGTTGGGATGCGGGACGAGCGTGTCGGCATACGCGGACGACGTCACCGTCATAGTGTCTAGCCAAAAGCACATCGAGCTTGTCGGCGAGACACTGAGAGACTACGAAGCGGTAACGGGAGCGAAAATCAACCGGGATAAGTCAGTGGGCTTGCGGCTCGGCACCTGGAGAAGCAACCCCATGCCGTCAAGTAGCGCCTCCGTCGTGGGACGTTGGACTGACGGTCCGGTTGAGATGCTCGGGGTCTGGTTTGGTCCAGACCTCCAAACGGAGAAGAACTGGGACGAGATAACGAGAAGGGTGGCCACTCTAGCCCGGCAATGGGCCGAGAGGAAGCTTTCCCTGAAAGGTCGGGCGGAGGTGGCGAACACGTACATCGCGTCCGTCATCTACTACCGCCTGACCGTCGTTCCTTGTCCCGACCCTACCATCACCAAACTGGAGCGCATCCTCTTCCGCTTCTTGTGGAAAGGAAGCGTTCCGATGGTTAGGCGATCCGTTTGCTGCCAACACCCGTTAAAAGGAGGACTGGGCATGCCGTGGTTGATGATGCGCAGACACGCGCTGAGACTGCGACATCTCCGGCTCTACGTAGACAGCGGTGAACAGGTGTGGTCACCGTTTGTGCGGCGCGCTTTCCCGCAGCTCGTCTCCATGACCGAACTGCAGTCATGGATCAAGAAGAGGCCGAGGAAGGGCGAATGGCACCGCGAGTGTCGCGCTGCTCTTCGGCAACTCCAACAACCCGGGTCAACCTTGAGCGACTGCATCACAACTAACGCATTCTATAGTGGATTAGTGGAGGGAAGGTACGACGACGATCTCGGGGCGAACCTGGGCGTCGACGAGGAATACCTGACCCACCTGTTTAAGACGACCTTCGGGCCGGGACCTATGGACAACTTCCAGAGATCCCTGGCCTGGCAGTGCTATCGAGAAGCACTACCCGTTCGGGATAAGCTCTACAGGCATGGCTCGAGAAACACGGGGCCGACCTGTCCGAGATGCCGGCAGAGCGACGAAACCGTTCTGCACGCACTCGTACAGTGTCCCACCATTTCCCAGCTGTGGGCTTACGTCGAACAACTGCTATCGCGTGTGGGACGAGTCGGTCTATCAGCCGAGTCTATCGTGAATATTGTCGCGCCTCCTTCCTTTAAACGGGAAGGAAGAGCTATTTTCATCGTACTTGTGGCTATGGCGAAAGAATGTGTATGGTGGACGCGTCTGAAAGGTCTAGAGACAAAGACTTTCCTCTCTGGGCAATCTCTCATCAACTTCTTCAAGTATCACCTGAAGAGGAAGTTGAGAGTAGAAAGGGAAGTCTTGTCTAGTGAATGCTTCAAAAAAAGATGGGTGAATGTAGCAAGGATGGCACGTGTGAACGACGGAGCCATCTTGAGCATAACCCTATGAACAAGAAAAAAAAAATAAAACAAAAAGGCAAAAGAGAGTCACTTACTGTTATAGTTTCTTCAATGAGAATATTGACCAAGGTTACCGTGGTCTTTTCCGTGGGCTTTTCCTTCCACGGCTAAACCTAAACTGTCCTCCCCTCTTTTTACACGAGAACATTACTGTGTGATACACGATCCCTATTGATCGGCCTTTCCTTTTCTTTTTTTTTCGATCCCTTTTGATCGAACTGCCCCTTTTTCCCTTCCTACGATCCCTTTTGATCGACACCACCAATTTTTTTTTTTTTTTTTTTTTTCCTTCCTTCCCCCTCCCAAAAAGAAAAGCTCTACATTGTATTTGTCCCATCTTCGTTGAGCCCTGTGTGGCTAATAAAAGAAATGTATCTATCTATCTATCTATGTCTGTCTGTCTGTTTGTCTGTCTGTCTGTCTGTCTGTCTATCTCTTTTTATCTCTCTCTCTCTGTGTCTGCCTCTATCTCTATCTACTTATCTCTATATCTTTCACTCTATCTATCTCGTTCTCTCTCGCTTTCCCTACATATGTGTGTGTATAAAACTTTTATAAACACATACACATATAAAACCCATATATAGTGTGTATATTTGTATGCCTTTGAAATTTTATATATATATATATATATATATATATATATATATATATATATATCTTTAGTTATTTCAATTATCAGTGTCTGTTCATTTGTGAATATCCTAACACGAACTCCAGCAAATGTTAAATGTTTCTTTTTTGTTTTCTTGTTAATCTTTGACATATATCACAATATAAGGGAATCACGATTTCATTACAATGATATTATCACGTAATTAATCCATCTCGTCCACGCGTTTCATGCCAAATAAAACTATATATCTTCCCGTATCTGGAGAGATACTTTACAGGTAACTAGCAAACCAAGCTTGTCACCGCCTTCTTATTGTGACTTCCGTGTGACGTTATCTGGTTATATATCTTGACATCGTAAATAATACCCGAGACTAGAAGACTGTGTAGAAGTGGGATTGAGGACTTCATGATAAACAGAATTAAGTTTAAAGAACATGTGAGCCAACCTGTACATTGTTATTGGAGCTGTTTTAAATTGTTCCAAAATAGTTCTCAGGTAACATTATCATCCCTTTGGTCGATATACTAGAAAATACATTCTTGAAAGAAAATAAAAAAGATAAAAAAGAAAAATGTGAAGGGGGCCAAACCGAATTGTTGTGATGGAACGCATGCCTCCGTATCTCTGCTCGTTCAGCTCTGACCTGCGACTGAATAACTATGGCAGCCACAACAGCAATTGTCACGATTACCTGTGACCACCACCACCACCGCCACTATCACCACCACCACCACCACTGATGCCGCCGCCGCCGCCGTTGCGGCCACTATCGATAGAATGATAGGCGAAACGGTGATTTGATTTTCAATTCACGACTATACGTATGGCCATAGTGATCGGATTACAGAATTTTATTTACGCATGTAAATAAAATATGAGACCAACCTACATCATGTAAACGGAAACAACAAAACAACAAAACATTCTGTTTCGATTTTTGCACGAGCAATTGTGACATAATACATTACAGTGTCAGTACGCTCGTTTAATTTCAATTGAAATATAATTGATAAAAACTAGAATCTTTTACAACAAGACCTTATTCATTCTTTTCATTCGTATAAGCATCGGACAAAAACTGAATAATGGTGTGTACCACTGTGGTGGTGGTGGTGGAAATTTTTAATTTTGTAATGTGGGAGAATTTCGGTTATCTACCGTTACATTTATCTATGCAAAAAATAGATTTATACAGCTTCATGCCAGCACTTAACGTAGTGTAAGAACATAATCAAAATTGGTGAAATCGTGTTTGTATGTAGAGATTTGCTTTGAATGAATGTGAATGCAGCTTCGACATCACTTCTGAGGTTTAGCTTATCTTAGGCAAGTATCTTTTTGTTTTTCACATTGAGTTGACTGATATCGTGTGTGTGAGTGAGAATAGGCGGGTGAAATCTCTGTGGTAGTTTGTTAATGGGATCATTTGTGGTTGTGAGAACGCACTATTTTGTGTGTGTGTGTGTGTGTGTGTGTGTGTGTGTGTGTGTGTGTGTGTGTGTGTGTGTGTGTGTGTGTGCGTGCTTATTTGTGTGTTTGTGTGTGTTTATTTGCGTACTTGTGGGTGTATATAAATACATGTGAGGTTTATTCTGTCATTCGATTTAGCACCACAATCTGGTACTTGGGGCTTTGTACCTAGCATCAGGTCAGATCTCTGATCGAAGAAAAACTGCCATCCTTTATGCTTTCAACCTTTGGCGGCCATTAAAAATATTATGAATCTCATTCCGTAATCTTAGCCTAATCCACAAAAAGAAGTAAAATACGAATCTATGAATGACTCTAAATTATTAGGTGGTCTTGTGTCCCATACTTTCAGTATAAATGGTGTGTAAAGCTGTATAAGCTCTGCAATACTTCATTTCTTTAATGATGTTACCAAGAATTTATGTTTGATCCACCAGGAAGTAAAGGATTCTACAATTAATTCCCGAAAATTGGTATGCTGTTGCTGCGTTAATTATCGATAATGTGGTTGTTGATGCTGCTGTTGTATAACACCCAAATCGTTTTGGATTAACCATACATAAAAACATATTACAGTTCCATATTTAAGAGATGAGGAATTATGCACATTATTTACATTGTTTACATCTCCAAGATTCCAAGTTCGATTCCAGGCAGTGACCTGCATAATAATAATAATAATAATAATAATAATAATAATAATAATAATAATAATAATAATAATAATAATAATAATAATAATAATAGGAATAATAGCACCGGGCTGAATAACAACATGGATGTGCTACACCGGGCTCCCTATACAAAAACATATCTAATCCAATAACATCGATGGAATTAGCCAAAAGAACCGGTGGAAGATTTGAAGGAAGCGGTCTTTTAACGAAGATAATTTTTTTAAGAATATTTTTTATTCTTAAAAAATGAAATTTCACTGCAATACAAAGCACAGGACCTCCTATGCACGATGTCTCAATGAAACACGTGCGATCACACACGCAAAACCAACACCGGAAAGTTTACAAACTATATAAAAAAAAAAGAAATGGAACAAAATAGTAAGTACATATATTGAATAATTACGCATACACTTGAACGTGTACACAATGATATATACGTTTTGATACCCATAGAACTACACATGCATCTTAATGTTTACAGAACTACGTAAAAATCACAGGACACACTTACGGATACGAAAACACATATCACAAACGAAGCAAAACCAAAACTTTTTTTCTTTCTTCTTTGTTTATTTTCATTTTGTGAACAAATACAGACAGTGAACCATTCATAAGTTTAAAACGCCACACACACAAAAAAATACACTATGCCTGGAGATAAATCTATCAACAAAAAAAATACAGATGAATACCGATCTGCTAGCCTTAAAAAACTACGCTACGAGCAATGTTTACATGCTGAGAACTCGGTGACGGTGTTGTCTCAAAAAACTGACCCTAAACAGACAAATCCGTCCCCGAATGTCAACGCCAAAGCTCGTCATGCCTCAATGATAACAAGGCAGATCACAAACCAGAGTGGTTATCGACCGAATCACAAAGGGCCACTCACTCGAAATAGATCTGCTAGCCTTAAGAAGCTACGTCACGAAAGCTCGGAGACGGTGTTGTCTCAAAAAACTTACCCTAAACAGACAGATCCGTCCCCTAGCGTCAACGTCGAAGCTTGTTATGCCTCACTGGTAATAAAACAAAATATAAACCGCAATGGTCATAGACCGGATTATAAAGGACCACTTACTCGGATAATGAACCAGATCCGAGACGAGAAATCTGCTACTGGTTCAAATCTTCCCGACACACAGGAGCTGGAAGTACCCCACAACCGGAATATTCCAACAGATGGCCATCCATGCTCGTCATCAAATAACCAAAAGAAAAAGAATGAAAAATGGTCTAGGGAAGATAATAAAGAAGTTCTTAGAGCCTTCTACCGTGCCATATATTTCCCTACAGATAAATCTAATACTGTACAAACCTACTTAAACTGGAGACAGAAACACCTTGCAGTAAGACCCTACATAGACAGTAATAAACTTGCCAACGTCAGAAGAAACATTATAAAAAAAAAATTACTAACTGAAGTAGAGATTGACCAAATTAAGCAAGCAGTAAAGGATAAAAAGAATGAAACTGCAGCTAAAGAAGATACTACAGAGGAAATAATTATAAACCAGCCCAAGGCTGATGAAAATACAGTAATAATTGAAAGAGTTAAGGTAACTGATAGGCAAAATAAAATACTCTCTGAACCAACCATAAACACTAAGGCAGGTGAAAATCAAACAGATGAAGGAAGTCATACAGAAATCGACGCAACAGAACTACATGATCTAAAAAATCAAATCATGATTGAATGGCTGAAAATTAAAGAAACTAGTATGAATGAACGCGACACTCTCCCCAAAATTCGCAATTCTAACCAAAACCAGAAAATAATTGGTAAAATCCGCCTTGCACTTAAGGATATAATTTCAGCTAATGATGTTGATATTACAGATCTCAACCACCTGTACTATGCATCCGCAAGAATCTCAACGATTCTATGTGGTGAAAAGATTAGAAAAAGACAACACTCCCACAAAAAGCCTTCTTGGCAAGAACGCATTCAACACCAAATTAAGCTGCTTAGATCTGACATAGAATGTTTGAAAAACCTTAAATTTGACAAGAGTATCAAACCTACAAAGACCCAAAAACTAAAGAAAAAATATAACATGAAAACCATAGTTGACATTGATGCCACCATAGAAACCATCAAGCAAAAGGTATGTGCTAAAGCTGCCCGCATAGCAAGGTATGAAAAGCGTGTTAAATTCTTCCGAGATAATAACATGTTCAAAAATAACCCCAAAAATTTCTACAGGAAGATAGGGAAAACACCAGTAACAATAAAGTCTGTCCCATCAAAAGAAGAAGTGCAAGAATTTTGGAATAAAATCTGGGCAGAAGATAAAACACACAATGAAAAGGCCCCTTGGATTGATAGAATAGCTACAGACCTAGACTCCTTAGAGGAGCAAAAGTGGGAGGGGGTCAGGGTAGAAGATATAAGATCTGCTCTCAGGAGGTCAAGCAAATGGAAGTCTCCAGGAAAGGATAAAATTCCTAACTTCTGGTTGAATGCCTTCCCAGAAAGCCATGAACTGCTAACAAAACTTTACAACGATGTCTTGCAAAATCCTAGTTTGATGCCCTCTTGGCTAGTTAATGGTTTAACATTCCTGCTTCCAAAAAATGAGGAAACAAACGAACCAAAAAATTATCGCCCCATAACCTGCTTAACAACAATGTATAAGACGCTAACATCTGTCCTAACCGAGTACACCTATAGTTTTTTAATAGAAAGTAGCATATTCCCTAATGAGCAAAAGGGATGTAAACGTGGATCTTATGGTTGTAAAGATCAGCTACTCATCAATAAGATGATCTTAGAAGATTGTCACAAGCGACACAAAAACTTGTCAATAGCCTGGATAGACTATAAAAAGGCCTTTGATAGCCTACCACATAGCTGGATTAGGAAATGTCTGGAAATGTATAAAATAGCTCCTACTCTGCGAAACTTTTTATCTGTAAGTATGAGATCATGGAGAACCACACTGATGTTGAACAATGACAATGAATCTCTAAATGCTGGAGATGTAAGAATTTCATGTGGCATTTTCCAGGGTGACTCACTATCACCACTCCTCTTCTGTCTAGCCCTAATACCGCTCTCAAAATTGCTCAATGATGCACAGTATGGTTATAAAATATTTGATAAAAGTATAAATCATCTCATTTACATGGATGATTTAAAGCTCTTTGCAAAAAATGACCAACAACTCAAAGGCCTACTAGCGATTGTTAAACAATTCAGTGATGACATCAGGATGCAATTTGGCCTTGATAAATGTGCAAAAGCTATCTTTATCAAAGGAAAAATGACAAATACATCTAATGTGAACCTTGACCAGCAAAATGTCATAAAAGAGTTAGAACCAGCGGAGAGCTACAAATACCTAGGGGTAATTGAAGGGGACAATATCAAGCACTCAGTGATGAGGGAAAGGATCAGAAGAGAATGTTATCGCAGGGTGAGAGCAATACTGAAGACAGAGCTGAACGCGAGAAACAGGATCGAAGCGATCAATGCTCTTGCCATACCAGTCGTGACTTACAGTTTCAACATCGTTAACTGGTCAATTACTGAAATATGTAATGTTGACAGAAAAATACGAAAACTGTTGACAATGCATAGAATGCACCACCCTAAGGCAGATATAGAACGTCTTTATCTGCCAAGAAAAGAGGGAGGTCGAGGACTACTACAGCTGGCATTATCAATGAAGGTAGCCACAATTGGCCTGGACACCTATATGAAAAACTCTGAGGACTGGATGCTAAAACTTGTCTTAAAATATGAAAGCAAGAAAGCATCTTACTCAGTAACAAAACAGGCAAAGGAATATCTAAGTGAATTCCAATTGCAACAAATTCAAGAATTAGACGAACTAGAAACACCTACAGAAAAAGCTAAGCGCTTGAAAACCCGTGCTAAAATTGCTGCCTTAGCTATTATGACTGAAAAATGGCATGGAAAACCTCTCAATGGCAAATACCCAAAGAGAGCGAATAATGCAGATATTGACAAAGCCCTTACCCACCAATGGTTAATGGCCTCTGGATTGAAATCAGAAACAGAGGGGTTTATCATAGCAGCCCAAGATCAATGCCTACCTACAAAGAACTACCAGGCCAACATATTAAAGAACGGCAGCTCCCCATTATGTCGTATATGCCAACAACAAAATGAGACCATCGATCATGTTGTCTCCATGTGCAGTCTGCTTGCGCCTACAGAGTATCTCAACAGGCATGATAGAGCTGCACAATATATTCACTGGGTAATATGCAAAAACCTGGACTTGCCCCATGATAAAAACTGGTGGGAACACAAACCACCCCCAGTACTTGAAAATGATCACATTGCACTCCTCTGGAACTTCACCATTCAAACTGACAGAAAGATAGACGCAAATAGGCCAGACATCATACTGAAAGACTTCAGACAAAAATCATGCCTCCTCATTGATATGACTGTCCCAATTGATATAAACGTATCTGTCAAGACCTACCAAAAACTGAGCAAATATAAAGATCTTGAAATAGAAATTAGCAAAATGTGGAATCTGAAGACGAAAACAATACCTATTGTCATAGGTGCCCTGGGAATGACAGCGAAACGGGCTGATTACTACCTAGCTCAGATACCAGGAAACCCCAAAATGGCTGAAGTCCAAAAGATAGTGCTCATGGGAACTGCCCATATCCTACGTAAAATACTGTCTATGTTATCTCAAATTTTAAAGCAAACATAATTTTCTTATGGCTTCTTAAACATTCACTTGAACAAAACTGTACAAATCCAAATATATGGTACCCTAGGCATAACACCTACATGAACTTCTAACTTGTTGTCTCTTGAGGTCTCTGGGTGAGACTTGGATCCAACTTGTACAAATGCAAAACAAAAGTCAAACATAAAATAATAATAATAGTAATAATAATGATAATAATAATAGAACCCTAACGATAAAACAATGAACCCTAACAAACTAGCTAACATAAGAAGATATATTCTAAACTTTCAAAATACAAAGACCTGGAAATAGAGATAACTCGAATGTGGAATCTAAAAACAGAAACAATTCCTATCATAGTAGGTGCCTTAGGTATAATAAAAAAATATTCAGACAGATACATAACAAAAACACCAGGACTTAGAAATATATATAACATACAGAAAATTGCACTACTGGGTACTGCACACATTCTACGCAAAACACTTTCAATACAGTAAACATAAGAGCACCACAGCAAACCACAGCACATACCCAAGGCGCACAGAGCTGCGCTCGGTAGTGAAGTGAAAGCACGTTATAAAAATAAAACTACTGAACAATAATAATAATAATAATAATAATAATAATAATAATAATAATAATAATAATAATAATAATAATAATAATAATAATAATAATAATAATAAGAAGAAGAAGAAGAAGAAGAAGAAGAAGAAGAAGAAGAAGAAGAAGAAGAAGAAGAAATAGCAGCAAAA
>NC_142932.1:119234129-119244129 GCF_046866305.1 Octopus bimaculoides | reverse complement strand
TGTCTTATCTATCTAACTAGCTATACTGCTATACCGAAGTGGGCGATATAACATATTCCCATCATCGTTCAGTGACTGTTTGCGCTATCCAGCGGCTCACCGTAAATTAAATACGGGGTGGCAGCGGTAAGTATTTATGCGCATAAATACAAACTTATTACCGGTTCAAGTATTCTTTAGACATTTTCGAACCCGTTTGAAAGTCATTCGCTGCATTTTGTCGGGGAGAAAAATCTCTTGCTGGAAACAAAAGTATGTGTAGGAATTGTCAGCATCATGAATTCTGGTTATATATGGATTTCAAATTTTGGCACAAGGCCACTAATTTCGGAAGCGGAATAAGTCAATTACATTGACCCCAGGGTACAGCCGGTACTTATTTTACTGCCCTTGAGAGGATGAAATGCAAAGTCAGAACATAAAGACGGATGAAATGCCGCTAAGCCTTTTGTCCGGCCGGCGTCCTAAGGATTCTGCCAGCTCGCCGTCTTAAATAAAACAACAGGTGGTTATTTTCAGGGGAAAGGAACTCATTTATGTTGACATGATAGGTGCACCATTTATTAATCCAGAAAACCTTCAGGATTGACACCAGTAATGTCAAACCTGGTACTTATACTGTCGATACCTACTGCTGAACTGCTCCACCTCACAAGTGGTGGTTGGGGACAAGCAATATATATATATTTCAATACGGAGCAAATAATTCAGGAGAAAATATTTGCGAAGATATAATTGACTCTATTATTATCTAGTGTAACGATTAAAAATGATAATAACAGAATCAATAATATAGGTGATTGCAGGCCTTAAAATTCATTAAATAGCTGAATGATTAAAATTAATCAAAGGACATCCTAAGTATGTCTACCTGCTGGAAATAACAGGCAAAACTCTTATTTAAATCGCCGAAAACTTTATTTTAAATAAGCGTTTTGACTGTTATTTCCATCAGGTAGACACACTTAATATATCCTTTGATTAATTTTATGTGTATATATATGTATATATAAACACACACACACACACACACACACACACACACACACACACACACACACACACACACATACATACATACATACATACATACATACATACATGCAGACATACATGCATGCAAACAAAAATACCCTGTTGTTGATGTAGAAATTCCAATGAAGGAACCTTGGATCTAGGTTAGAAACCGGTTCTTTCTCTATTGGCAAGACATCTTGAAATAAACTGAATGACATAAAAATGAGAAAGCTTGTTCGAGGACTACAGATCCAATCCATCAGTGGAACTGTAAAGATCTGTAAAACTTTCCAGAAGTTTAGTCTTCAAATATATATGCGCATGTCTAGATATGCAACTATATGCATTAGTATACATACATAAAGCAGAACGTACAAAGCTGCACATATACATACATAAAAACAAAAATACCCTGTTGTTGATGTTGAAATTCCAATGATGGAGTTTAGAAACCGTTTTTTTTTTCTCTATTGGCACTTATCAATCCTCCCAGGATCGAATTAGAAACGAAGGGTTTTTGACAAGTATATAAACTTAGAAATTAGAAAGTGTAAATATAAAAGGGTTTTTTAATCACTGGAATATTTCGGAGTCGAGTGAAATAAAATTGCTGGTTTACGTTAGAAACCAGCTCTTTCTCTATTGGCACGAAATCTTAAAATAAAACTGAAGAATTACATACGTACATACATACATATGACAGGATTCTACACAATTTCCTCCTAAAAATTTACTCAAAATGCATTAGTTAGTCCAGAGCTGTAACAGACAAAAATTGTCCAAGTGCCACATACTGGGACAGAACTCTAAACAACAAGATTGCAAAGAAAGTTACTTAATCGCTCCATCATTCCTGAACGCACAGCAGTTTTCAATTATATTTAAATGGATATTTTCAAAAATAGTTTTATACTTACCACAAGCTCAATAGCCATTATCATGGGATAATTCACATGACAAAGCGAATGGTAATTATGATCAACATGGTGACATGCAGATAAGAGATCGATATGAATAAAAAGCGCATTGAAAAAAACATTGCTTCAATTGAGCGGGCAATCTTTTGGAGCCAAATGTAAATTGAGATTAGACTAGTTGTTGCTGTAATTCCAGAATGGTGAAAAGAGATATTCTGAATCTGAAGAACTTTTGTTTGATAAACAATATGGCGTTTAAATCTTTTCATACCACGCAATGCATCAATGTATCTATGACTGTCAACTATAAGAGTACACACACACACACACGCATTTACACACACACACACACACACACACACACATACACACACACACACACACACACACACACACACACACACACACACACACACACACACACACACATATATACATATACATATATACATATACATTTACACACACACTCACACGCACACACACATATATATACTTGTTTAATGTACTTATACTTATAATACTATTTGCCTATCCGCTATGTGTGTCCGTCCGTGCATGCGTATGTGTGTGCGTATGTGTGCGTGCATGCGTGTGTTTGTGTGCATGTATTTGTGAATGCGCATTGGTTGGTACTTACGGGGTTGCACTCATAATTACAAGATCGTGGGTTCAATTCCTGAGCTGAGTAGCACCTTGTGTTCTTGAGCAAATCACACCACCTCGCGTTGTTCTGCGCTCACTTCATCAACTGTTGTCTGTACACCTAGCACCTATTAAAGCGAGTCGATTTGATGGAGAGAGCGAGCTCCTGCACTATAAACAAATTTGTGCATGTTTGTTGAGCAAGAAATCTCTGAACCGTCTTTGTCGGACTACAAGATTTTACCAATATCGTTACCATAATCATAGCTGCTTACACATTTTTCAACATGCAACCACTCATACATACATGTATATATATATATATATATATATATATATATATATATATATATATATATATATATATAAGTTTCTATGTGTCGCTACTCTAGTCTGCGCATGTACCCGCTTAAAGTCTCACGAACAGGACTTGCGTGAGTTAAGATTCTGGGTCGAGACAAAGTGACTCCTTCCTTAAATTTGTGAATAAGAGAAGTCGAAAAATTGACCCCCTCTGTAAATTTATAAATGAGGGAAAGAGAAATTAAAAAAATTTGACTTCCTCTGCCAATTTATAAATGAAAGATGGAGAAGTCAAATAGTTGACTCCCTCTGTAAATTTAAAATGATGGAAGAAGAAGTCAAAAAAATTTGACTCCTTCTGTAAATTTATAAATGAGGGAAGGAGAAGTCAAAAATTGACTCACTCTGTCAAATTATAAATGAGGGAAGGAGAAGTAAAAAAAAATTGACTCCTGTAAATTCATAAATGAGAGAAGTCAAAACTTGACTTCCTCTGTAGATGTATGAGGAAAGGAAATGTTAAATGAAGGAAGGAGAGGTAAAAAAGTTGACTCCCTCTGTAAATTTCTTTCTAATTATTTAAGAGAAAGATAGTATTATATTTAATATAATTTTGATAACACATTTCTGATAGTTTAATAATATATATTAGCCGCTATGAAAGATAAAATACCTCTGCCGTCTTCAGTATAACATACCCCACAGTACATGAATGCAAATATTTATACCTACCCATACGAATAATATAAACCCAGATGTGTATATACATATATTCACACGTATATAGTGTCAAATCTAATTTATTCACCTCAACCACGTGCATTTACGATCAAAATAATAGCGCAGTGAATATAAATTGATTGAAGTAAATAATATAAATTTTTACATAATTAAGGATAAAATCATTATAAAGATTTTATCAAGTGCTTGAGGTGAATAAATAAGATTTAACTCCTATATACATCTGAATATATGTATATATACAAGTGGATATATATTATTCGTCCGGAAATGTATAAGCATTTGTATTTGTGTATTTAGAAATTTCTTGAAACAAAATTTTATAAAACTGCCATTACGACTCTTGTATAGTTATGTATAAATCTGATATGAATGCGTGTAGCGTTTTGGGCATATCTATATAACTTGTTAAATAGACCATGCTCAATATGACAACGACTTTAGAAACCAAGGTGATTGTATGTGTGATAAAAGAAACGTGATTTTTAATTTAAAATTATCTTTACATTTTCTCCACGGTTAAGAAACCATTGAAATCTTTTAAATCAGATTTGTGAATATTTAAAAAAAAATTTTAACAAAAAGATTATACTGAATTCAGTGCTTTCTAGAATAAATGTGTTTACGTTAATAGCTATTATTTTATAGTTGTCAATAACATATTCCATATTTTAAAAAAAATGTCAACATTTGTCAAATCTCACTCGCTCTCCCTGTCTCTTTATCACGCTTCATATTTTCTTTAATCACAGATGAGCCAGGGTTGTGCCTATATATATATATATATATATATATATATATATATATATATATATATATATGCACTTACACACGCATATTATGTATAATTTATGTGTCTATAAGCACGTTTCAAACATTTATTGCATTGGAAAGTTCCCCAGAAAGCGAGTTCCGGTCAATATACACATAAACCAATGTCGTGGGAGTAGATGTTATAATATACGTACAGTATAATGACTTTATGAAAATAGAAATATATGGAATATACATTTAATTATTCACATCACTAAAATATTTCAGCTACGCTCAGAAAACACCTTCATATGAAGAACATCAAATAAATGCATAGTTTAGTCACTAACTCAGGCATTTAGACAGAAACAATAATAGAAGGCTACAGCTAACAACAGAACAAAATATAAAATTGCAGACTTGATGTCTGCAGCATTGAGCTAACACAACGGGAAATATCGGCCATAAAGTTGTATAATTCTTAATAAGTTAGATGTAAATTATAATATGGTGCTGCCACGAGTCAGGAGGTTGTATAGGAGATAAAACATTATGATGATAATAACAATTGTTATTGTCATATAGATATATTAATAATATAAACGTATGCACCTATATATATATATATATATATATATATATATATATATATATATATATAGAGAGAGAGAGAGAGAGAGAGAGAGAGAGAGGTTATGAGAAGTAATGGTGTCAATAAGACAGAAAGGTGTGAGGTAATGCTGAGTAAGTTTTATATATTTTAATAGAGTATTTATTTAGTTATTCGTATTTAATCTTTCGTATTGTCTTCACATTGATGATATTATGGGAGGATAATGAATTTGGAAAATTCAGTTGGTGCACATATATCTAATTGGTCACTGGGAGGGACTTGTCGCGACTCGGCATCTCATATTTGTTGTCGATGAATCGTTAATCTCATTCTTAGGGCGAGTTTACTTTGTACAATGTAATTTTCGTCTTATATATATATTATAACTTCCTGAATAACAAGTGAAGTGGTTTTTCATAATAAAAACCTGTCCCTATTTAAGTGTATCCTCAGTAAGTCTGGTGCAAATTCCACAATTAGAGTGACAAGATTTTCTAAGTGTTGTGGGTTATATTTGTAATTGGCAATTGTGCACTGATATATATATATATATTTTCAAGGGGTTTTGGTTGTTTTTGCATTTGGTTATTTTGTATAATTCAAGTGCCTTTTCATTCTTGGGTTTGACTCACTAATTATATGCTCCGATGGTCTGTGCTGAACTTTCTTTTGTTTCTTGTGTTGTGTTGTAGTTGATATTTAACGCTGCTATCACAGATTGTAATGTTTGCCTTCTGTCTATAATATCTGGTTGTGCAGTCTGGTTAGTACTTTCCTAGAAGCAGAAGCTTTCAGCCATTTTGGACATCAGCTGTGCTTTGTACATTATCAGTCATTTTTGTGGGACGAATAATTTTCCAACCCTGAGAAGGGGCCAAACTTTGATTTTCACAGTTTGCTCATCAAAAAAAAAAATTAAGTATCCGTCATCACGTACTGAATCCCCATTGATATTGAAATGTAACACCAGGAACGACTAGAAGAAACCGGGGTGGCACAGTCTGCGAAAATGCATCATTACGATTGGTTCCCTAACACTGCACATTCAACAAAATGTTTGAAGGATATGAATGTTTATGAAATGCTAACAATGAGTTAAACTCGATTTCCCAAAATCCATAGTTAACTTCCTTATGCTCAATATCGGAATTCTAGACAAACATATCGACAAATATTTATTTTTGTATACAATTTTATGCAAGTCATTCATCATTGTTCATGTTATCTCTCGCCATATTGGTTGCTCCTTGGAACTAGATTTCATCAGATCCTCAGCTATTTCAACTTCACGCAAATAATAATTATTATGTGTTTGTAACTGCTGTATGTTATGATAACGTAGCTACTAATATACATTCGAATCAAAGATATATATTGTGTGCCCGTTCATTGTTTTGTTCACTTAGAAGGGACCATCAGAAATTTGGCGTCTGAAACACATATCTAAATAAATTAAAAACAGAATGCATTCCTTCATTCCAAAACGATTTTAAATAACAATAGCAGAAAACAGCAAAAGAAACAGAGATACGTCTCCACACATTTGAAAGGCTGGCCGTGGATGGTGCGTGTATCAAGGTTATAAGGAGCTTAATATATATCTATAGTTGTTTCGGTGTGGATTTAAAATACATTCATAGAATTGTCTGATCATGATGTTAGTTCTTGCTTTATGACTGTCAGTGTCTATCATGTGTATAGCATACGTGGAATATTTCTCGATAAATATGAAATTATATGCATACATTTTTAACAATATATATGCACATGATGCTTCTGATAATACATATACATATATGATGTTTCGAAAAGTATTTTAACACCATAATAAAAAAAGGGAGCGTCTGTAGATTTCATATACACTGAAAATTTTTTCTGTTTCTGATCTCTTAGGAATGAGAGAGAGAGAGAGAGAGAGGGGGGGGGGGAGAGGGAGAGATGAAGTAAATTTATTCAAATAAACCTCCAAAAAACCTCCTGTATATACAAAAGATATCGCATGAAGACAAAATGCGTAGGAGAAAAGTAAATTATAGAAACAACATTAAAAGCAGACGTCATAGAATTATTTGCTCCAGTTGATATTTGTACTGAAATTACAAACACGATTCTGATTTTGTTTTCTTTTTTTGCCTTTTTTTGTATCTACGGAAATTTCGATTTCCAGTCATTTCCTATGTCTTACAGTGTCTATTTTTCAATCTGTTTCATTCAAAAACAATTCTCAAACGAATAATATTGAATAACTTATATATAATAATATACATTTAATGTCGATAGTTCACTGACGTTAATGACTGCAGTAATATACATAGCTAGCATAATACCAGACACGAGACGGTGCTATAACCGCGATAGTACAAATAATGGTGGTATATTTTTTACATAGGCACGACATTGTTGACTTTGGCAGACGATTATAGCTCATTACACTAAATATCACTAATAGATTGTCGATTAACGCAGTATTTGGCATAGCATCATCAATGAAATAGATGCCATTCAAGAATTGGTGATGTTAACTGCGTTGTTTTACCAGTCACTCTGCAATTCGGTATATCAGCAATCAACATGTTTGCCATGTTCTGTTTATTTGTCCCATGTTTGAAGCTTAAATCTTACCGCCTAGTGTTTTAAAATCCTTTTGGGATTAATAAAATGCATAATGAAGGTGGAGGCGCAATGGCCCAGTGGTTAGGGCAGCGGACTCGCGGTCATAGGATCGCGGTTTCGATTCCCAGACCGGGCGTTGTGAGTGTTTATTGAGCGAAAACACCTAAAAGCTCCACGAGGCTCCGGCAGGGAATGGTGGCGAACCCTTCTGTACTCTTCCACCACAACTTTCTCTCACTCTTACTTCCTGTTTCTGTTGTGCCTGTAATTCAAAGGGTCATCATTGTCACACTCTGTTTCACGCTGAATATCCCCGAGGACTACATTAAGGGTACACGTGTCTGTGGAGTGCTCAGCCACTTGCACGTTAATTTCACGACAGGCTGTTCCGTTGATCGGATCAACTGGAACCCTCGACGTCGTAGGCGACGCAGTGCCAACAACGATAATGAAGAGAGGCCGTCGATTAAAACTAGTTATATACTCCTTACACTCGTGTCTGCTGCTTGCTTGCGTGTCAAATTTACCCGGACGAATTATTTCCATGTTTCATAAATGCTGAATTTTGTAGTCTCCCACTGTTATCTAATGATTAGTTTACGTTCGGTGAAGCATTTAATGATGCCCTTATATTTTATTAGAAACTTTGCAAGTAATATAGTTTATAAGTCTTTAACTTGCTTCCAAATGAAATTTTTTAATTTATTAACTGGTTGTTTTCTTTTCTCTAAAGTGAGATAGGTTTGGTTAAATAACTCCATCAAAAACTAGCTCGTCTTTCAAACCATCTAACTTTCTGGGCTTAATATCTTCCTTTTTTCTTTCTTTCTTTTATTTGTTTCAGTCATTTTGACTGCGGCCATGCTGGAGCACCGCCTTTAGTCGAGCAAATCGAACCGAGGACTTATTCTTTGTAAGCCTAGTACTTATTCTATCGGTCTTTTTTGCCGAACCGCTAAGTTACGAGGGACGTAAACAAACCAGCATCGGTTGTCAAGCGATGTTAGGAGGACAAACACAGACACACAAACATATACACACACACACACACATACATATATATGTACATATATACGATGGGCTTCTTTCAGTTTCCGTCTACAAAATTCACTCACAAGGCTTTGGTCGGCCCGAGGCTATAGTAGAAGACACTTGCCCAAGTTGCCACGCAGTGGAACTGAACCCGGAACCATGTGGTTCGTAAGGAATCTACCTTATTTCAACAATTTGGCCATTAAGGCCTTACAAAGAGGGGACGAACAAGGACAGACAAACATAAAGTAGCTGCGGGCTGGACGCAGACATTAATATTAACTCTATACGATAAAAGTCATTTATTTGTTTGTTTTCTCTTACGTACAGAATATTCTGAAGGAGCATATGGTGTCTTGAAAACCATGACAGCGTTAACTTGTTTTGCATTCGCAAACAGAAAGCATAAAAGGTCAATTCTCCATCATTGGAAAAAAGCTGAAGGAGGTATCAAATATCTGTCTAAGGGATATGTGAGAAATAGAAATGGGGACATTACCAGAAAGGCTGAATTCCTGACAAAATTCAGTGATATGCAATCTATATTGAAACGAACTGCAAATTGATTTATAAAACTAAACGAAAAGTGTGGAGGAATTCACAGCCACAATAGCAGGGCCAATCAATAGACACACCATCAGGACCATAAAATCTGGTAGAAAAAAATGAAAGCTCCAGGAAGCTGTGAAGAAAGTGGAAACACTCTGCAAACGCTGAGAGATTGTTGTTATAGTTTTCTTTTATGGACGTCAAGAGTTTTGCAATTACATCAACAAGTGTTGGGAAAGCACTATACTAGAAACCAGAGAGAGCTCATAGTGCAAGGTATCCGTGACTGAACAAAGGAGGATTGCCAAATGAAGTAGGGCTTCCCCGCCAGGGACAATTGATGTAGTGGGATTAGGCACTCGAGCGCCTGTTGTCCAGAAAGGAACTCTAGAGCACAGACCGGGGGAGAGGATCTTTCTTCCTCCGTGCTGTCTCACTGACCTCTTGCCAACTCCAATGGATTTTCTCAATCGAGACTGACTGTAGAGGATTTCTTGACAAGTAGATTGGTTGATACTTCCAGATATTTGAGTGATAGGAAAAGGCCGAAGGGTGACTTAGCGGCATTTCGCCCGCTTAGGTTAGCCTTGTTTTTCTTCCCTCGGGGGACGATAAAATGAAATAGGATCGATGGTACCGACTAATCCACCGTTCTTAAAATCTTTGGCCTTGTAGAAAACTTTGAAATTGTAAGACGATAAGCTGGGAAAATCATTAACGAGTAGGACAAAATGCTGAGCGGCATTTCTTCCAGAACTTTACGTTCTGAGTTCGAAATCCGCTGAGGGTGAATTTTGCATTTTGTGTCGCTAAAATA
>NC_142932.1:119214129-119224129 GCF_046866305.1 Octopus bimaculoides | reverse complement strand
CAGTCCCTCCTCATATATAAATGGGCTTCTTTCCGTTTTCGTCAAGCGAATCATCTCACAAATATTGGTCGACTAGAGCCTAGAATAGAATACGCTTGTCCGACCTGGCACACAGTAGGATTGAACTCTGAACCATGTTGTTTGGAAGCAAACTTCTTACCACAAAAACATACTTGTGCCTAAGTATGATATATAAAACTTGATCTCTCGCTTCCTTTCTCTCGATTTTCCGTCACTTTCTCCCCCACCCCCCGCCCCCGCTCTCTCTCTTTATATGTATAAGTTTAAGGTGCCGTTAAGGTGCGATCAACAAAAACAGTAATCCGTCCAGTGAGAGACATATATCATTTAATGTACGCTGTATAAAGATAAGCGCCACTAGCACTTTCTTGCTATGAAGGCATATCTATATATATATATATACGAGCACACACACACACACACACACACACACACACACACACACACACACACACACACACACACACACACACACACACATATATATATATATATATATATATATATATATATATATATATATATATGTATATGTGTATTTATGAATATATATATATATATATATATATATATTATGATTGACCGTTGACTGAACACTATTCAATTTTTTTTCTCCGTGTTTTTCTCCTTGTCTCCGTATTCTTTCTGTTGAAGAGCGTAGCTCGAAACGTCAAAGACTTTCCGTATTCCCGAGCGTCATACTAATATATCCTTTTGTTATTTACACCACCTGTCCTCGTCTGTTGTTATTATTTGTATATTCTCCCATATATATATATATATATATATATATATATATATATATATATATATATATATATATATATATATATATATATATATGTATATATATATATATATACATATGTATATATATGTGTGTCTATATATATATATATATATATATATATATATATATATTGTACGAAAAAAAAAACATACGAGAACGATGTAAAAAGCAAAAAAATTAGGCTATATTCGTTTTATATTTCAACAAATTTGAAGACACTCACGTTACGAGCATACGCTCTTTTACAGGAAGAATAGACAAATAGAAAGAAATGGAGAAAGGCAAGAAAAAAATACGTGACTCAAAACATACATACATACATACATACACAATGCATAATTCCATAGTCATGCACACACATATGTACATACTAGAAACTAGTGGTTATTTTTTGTCTTCCATTATCTAAACAGTTCAAAAACCTCAAGCTTCCATCTGCAGCTCAACAATTGTCGGTTCATTGGTAGTCATCATGATAGATCTCCATGTGCAGTTACCTCACGTAGAGCTTAATGCACCATTGTGATATTCATACTATCCCGAAACAGGATGGAATAGCTAAACGGAAATGAATGTTTTAAAGGAAAACATGAAACAGATGTCCGTCGCTTAAAGAGACAAATTGTGTGTATCTATAAAGTGTATATGCGTGCGTGAATGTGTGTGTGTATAGTTGTATAGGAATTATACATGTATTTATGTCCGCTAATATTGACTCTGTATGTGTGAGTATGCACACGATAGACTGTATGAGAATGTATCGTGTTTGGTTGAACACTTGTGAGTGTATGTCTGTAAGTGCATGTGAGTGTATTTATGTAAGTAAATGCGAGTGTGTGAACTTGTTTCTGTGGTGTTTGAGAAGCACAGAGTAGAAAAAGAAGAGAAAGGAACAGAAAAACGTCTGAATGGAATGTAACTGAATAGAGAGAAATATTTGAAATATTCTACTATTCACGCCTACACACAGCCAAATATCTACATAGATACAAGCGAACGTCCATCAATTCCTACATAATCACAGGCACATATCCAACAATTCACACGTACAAAGGTATGTGGAAACAGAATACCGCTTGCCTTCCTACCGAAACTGACTGACATCCACTATTTATTTGCACGTACAAATATGTTAACAGCCAGTTAAATACGTATAAAATGAAACACACGCAGCTTTCAGACGAAATTTCTTTGTAGTTAGAAATATATAAACACAGAGGAATAATATAGACATAGAATGTGCATTGATTGACACAGATCTGTCTGTTGTGCAATTTAATGGCAATTTATTAAGCGTCATCCTCAGTAATATAGCTAAGGAATTACAGAATTCTAACAAGAAGAAATAATCATAATTTCTAAGGTGGTCATAAAACAATAGAGCTTGGTGGTAGAAAAATACGATTGAATCGACTTTCATATGTGATAGGTAATCATTCTATGGACAATACTCTATCTGGCATTCGGTTTTGAATAAAAAGCGTAACTGTTAAAAATAAAAATAACAACAACAATAAAAACAACAATGATATCTAAAAGATTGTGGTGACAGGTACTGCCCATATCCTTAGAAAAACCCTATCAATTTAAAAATCTGTGTTGTGTTATATGGAGATAGTTCGCTAGTGCTCCCGTCACTTTCCCTACCCAAGCTTTCAGTTATCATTCACTTGCCTTCACTTGACCCTAGGGCGATGGGTGTGTCTCAGCAAGTGTCTGCAACAAACATGCAAATCAAATGTAAATAACAATAACAATAATAATCATAATAATGATTAATTCGTTTATTGATCACAAGGGTTTACATAAAGGACAAATACAGGACGGTACAACGTGTAATAATAATAATAATAATAATAATAATAATAATAATAATAATAATAATAATAATAATAATAATAATAGCCCAGTCCTGGCTAAGAAGGAATATATTCACAGACACGACAGAGCTGGGACCTATATACACTGGAAGTTATGCCAACACTATGGAATAACAACAGAAAAAAGATGGTATAAACACACGCCAGAAAAGGTCACAGAAAACGAAAACGCAACCATACTCTGGGATATGCCAATACACACAGATAGAGAAATTAAGGCCAATAGACCAGATATAGTTGTCAAAGATCATGAAGAAAAAAAATGCTTTCTAATTGATGTATCAATACCAGCAGATGACAACGTTTCTCTAAAAGAAATGGAAAAACTTTCAAAATACAAAGACCTGGAAATAGAGGTAACTCGAATGTGGAATCTAAAACCAGAAACAATTCCTATGATAGTAGGTGCCTTAGGTATAATAAAAAATATTCAGACAAATACATAACAAAAACACCAGGACTTACAAATATATATAACATACAGAAAATTGCACTACTGGGTACTGCACACATTCTACGCAAAACACTTTCAATACAGTAAACATAAGAGCACCACAGCAAACCACAGCACATACCCAAGGCGCACAGAGCTGCGCTCGGTAGTGAAGTGAAAGCACGTTATAAAAATAAAACTACTGAAAATAATAATAATAATAATAATAATAATAATAATAATAATAATAATAATAATAATAATAATAAATTTTTGTTTTATTGGCCACAAGGGCTAATATAAATTAAAAACATGTAAGGACAAAGACAGGACGAAGGGTACAAAGGGTCTTGTCCGAAAAGAAAACGTTCGTGTAAACATTAATAACAGCGAAAATATAACAAATAAAAACTCCCAATGGTGGGAGGCGCTTTGAAAGGTTACACGTGGAAAATCCCATCAAAGCCACGGGAGCCTGGTCAGGAGGGGTAGAAAGCCCCTTCTCCTTTTATATTACCTTTTTTTTTTTACAGGTGTAATCTCAGAATTGGTCCGTTCACACTTGCCATTTTTCCAACATTCACCCACCTTTCAACAAATTCGCTACGAGACAAATGCCCTGATGCAGTACGAAACAGTGGCTCACAAGGCTTCTGATCTAAACTGATTGGAGGTATTAACATGTACATGCTTTGTCTTGGTGTGAAAGATGAGCTACAGCAAATATTCTGCTCAATATCACAGATTTGCATTAGTCTTCACCAGTTGAGCATATCACTTAGTGACTGACAACTTAGGTATCTCTGACTACGATCAGGAGCAGTGGGGGGGGGGGAGCATCATAGCCATATGTTGAGATCAATTCTTGGAGGTTTGAACAATTCACCTCCGGAAACATGGGTGTTTCGTTTATCATCTTCAGACAACTCATACTTAATCAGAGACCCCTTTTGAGCAGGATGGGCTACTCGACCTGAAGAAAATTCTAACTGGACCCCACTAGCAAGAGGATGTGCTATTTATCTTGACGTGATGCCACCATTTCGCGCACATATGGTTGTGAGGCATGTATCCGATATACTCTTCAGACGAGTGGTCATGATGGGTATATTGGGTTTCGTATTTTTGTACAACAGTATCACTTTGATGGCATGCATTGCTCTCTCTCACTCAATAATAATAATAATAATAATAATAATAATAATAATAATAATAATAATAATAATAATAATAATAATAATAATAAAATTCAAGAATTAGACGAACTAGAAACACCTGCAGAAAAAGCTAAGCGCTTGAAAACCCGTGCTAAAATTGCTGCCTTAGCTATTATGACTGAAAAATGGCATGGAAAACCTCTCAATGGCAAATACCCAAAGAGAGCGAATAATGCAGATATTGACAAAGCCCTTACCCACCAATGGTTAATGGCCTCTGGCTTGAAATCAGAAACAGAGGGGTTTATCATAGCAGCCCAAGATCAATGCCTACCTACAAAGAACTACCAGGCCAACATATTAAAGAACGGCAGCTCCCCATTATGTCGTATATGCCAACAACAAAATGAGACCATCGATCATGTTGTCTCCATGTGCAGTCTGCTTGCGCCTACAGAGTATCTCAACAGGCATGATAGAGCTGCACAATATATTCACTGGGTAATATGCAAAAACCTGGACTTGCCCCATGATAAAAACTGGTGGGAACACAAACCACCCCCAGTACTTGAAAATGATCACATTGCACTCCTCTGGAACTTCACCATTCAAACTGGCAGAAAGATAGACGCAAATAGGCCAGACATCATACTGAAAGACTTCAGACAAAAATCATGCCTCCTCATTGATATGACTGTCCCAATTAATATAAACGTATCTGTCAAGACCTACCAAAAACTGAGTAAATATAAAGATCTTGAAATAGAAATTAGCAAAATGTGGAATCTGAAGACGAAAACAATACCTATTGTCATAGGTGCCCTGGGAATGACAGCGAAACGGGCTGATTACTACCTAGCTCAGATACCAGGAAACCCCAAAATGGCTGAAGTTCAAAAGATAGTGCTCATGGGAACTGCCCATATCCTACGTAAAATACTGTCTATGTGATCTCAAATTTTAAAGCAAACACATAATTTTCTTATGGTTTCTTAAACATTCACTTGAACAAAACTGTACAAATCCAAATATATGGTACCCTAGGCATAACACCTACATGAACTTCTAACTTGTTGTCTCTTGAGGTCTCTGGGTGAGACTTGGATCCAACTTGTACAAATGCAAAACAAAAGTCAAACATAAAATAATAATAATAATAATAATGGTTTCAAATTTTCTACAAGGGTAGTGATTTTGGGAGAGGGAATGAGTCGATTGAATCGACCCCAGTGGTCCTTATTTTATCGATTTCGAAAGGATGAAAGGTAAAGTCGACCGTGGCGGAATATGAACTCGGAGCGTAGCGGCGAGTGAAATACTGCTAAGCATGTCGTCCGGCGCCCTAACGATAGTGCCAGCTCGCCGCCTTAATAAATGAAGTTGATGGCTTCTCTCATTTGCCTTTGGAGTATCAGCTGAGAATGACAAACTATAGTTAAAATAATGCATCCTTTGCCACAGCTAAGTTTTGTTTTGATTTCTGTCTGTAAGAATATTTCCTCTGACGAGACGAATGTATCTCTTAAGAGGTACGTAACGTCGAAATTACAATAAGGAATGAACAAGTTGCTTTTAAAATGTAAATTCTATTTGTTCTGTTGCCCGCAGACAGCTTTTATCGTGAGGAGAAATAATACGAGTGATAAAATTGCTTATATTCATACATACATACATACATACATACATACATATGTATATATATATATATATATATATATATATATATATATATATATATATATATATATATATATATATATATATACATATATATATATAAAAAGATAATAAGAGTGAAAAAACTACAGAAGGCTTGTGTTACATGGTTAAAGTATATATTTAAATTATGTCAGAAAGCTGTTATAATATCTTTTTGGTATATAAACATTGTATTTGAAGTAGAGAAATTTGAAAAGACAACACGAAACCGGTTATTTCTCAAAATACAATGTTTATATACCAAAAAGATTTTATAACATTTTTCTGACATAATTTAAATATATACTTTAACCATGTAACACAAGCCTTCTGTAGTGTTTTCACTCTTACTATCTTTTATACATCCAACCACGTGCTTTCACATACCGACTTTCTCACACCTATACACACACACACACACACACACACACACACACACACACACACACACATATATATATATATATATGTATGTATGTATGTATGTATGTATGTATGATTAAAATTAATCAAAGTTCATACTAAGTACGTCTATCTGCTTGAAGTAACAGTGAAATCTCGTTATTTAATCGTAATTTAATAACGAGATTTCACTGTTATTTCAACCACGTTGTGGTCTTATATCATTGACGTTTCCGTTTTAGTTTATAGAGTTGGGAAGAAGGTCAATTTTCGATTTTTTAAAATAAAGTTACAGTTAGTAACTTTCTTTCGATGTTCTACAAATGTTGCTTGTTGGTGTAGCTGCTTCGCTTTTAATTCTGGATTAAGATCGTCCCAATATGATTTCAATCGATTCATATAGCCAAAAGCGGGCTTTTGTTTCGCTTTTTCGTAGCAGTTAAATAGATCATTTTTCAATTCATAATTCAAAGAGAAATGAGTTTTGTAGTTACAGTTTCTTCTATAACTACAGCTAGAAAGAATTTGTTAACCTGTTGAGCTGTTGTTTTCGTTCTGTTCCTCGACTGTGTCGTTGATGTTGTGGCCAGCCATGTTGTTTGTAGTAACACTCTGCATGGTAAATTTAAGTTTCAGTCGGAAATGACTACGATCATCAATAAAAGGCTCTCTCAGTTAATTCACCTGAAGATTAACCAGTTATTTAACAAGGCCGATAGTTGTGGCTCTAAAGCTGGAGATAGTATTCATCGTATTTCAGATAAATAGTCTCCTACGCCAAATACGCGACTTGTCGCTTTGAATGTATGTATAATGTATGTATGTATGTATGCATGAATCTATGTATGTATACACATTTATGTATATATGTATGTGTGTTTGTGTGTCTTTGTGCTTGAATTCTACCCACTGTTGTTGGTTTGTTTATATCCCCGTAACTCAGTGCTTCGGCAAAAGAGAACGATAGGATAAGTATTAGTCTTTAAAAAATATACTAAGCCAACTAGCAGCAAAAGATGCCAGTAGACTCACGAATGGAAATTACACCAAAATCCTAATAACATTGTCCAGAACAACAAAATTCGATAACAATTTATGAGATCCAAATCGACGTTTTTCACTTGCAAGCACAAAAAGGATAATAATAATTCTTTCTTTCTGGCTCAAGACCAACAATTGTAGGGGCGCTGTTAGAATCGGAAACACTGATGTGAAGCATTTTGACCAACGCGGTATCGATTTTTACCAGTTCGCTGTTATTTCTGAATCTATATTCCAAATTCTAGTTTAGACGAGTGCTATATCATAAATATCTCGCCCTCTCTCTCTATATATAAAAGGATATATCTCGCCTGATTTTACCAGAATATGATATGGAATATGTTCCGTTCTCTGGATTATTTGCTACACAGATATCGAGGATGATGATAAATTATGTTAGTCACAAACCAGAGGTTTCTAATGAAAGTAATGTTGCTTTGAACAATCGTTTTATTCTGATATGTTATAAAAATGTTTCCATGTCATATTGAGTTATAAGTATTGTAACAATCTTGTAAATGTGTTTAAGACATCTCTTCAAGTTAGCGCAGGCATCGCATGAAGCGTGTAGATTTTGTGTTGATGTATATGGTTATTAAAAATCTCCATTTATAGGAAAAAAAATTTTTTTTTATAAGAAACAATTTATAAGATCCCATAGATCCCCTGATCTGACCCCTCTTGATTTCTGTCTTTGGGGGCATTTGAAAGGCATGGTGTATCACGGAAAGATACAAGACATAAATCATTTGAAGGAACGCATCACCAACTCCTTTGCACACGTATCACCAGATGTGCTATTACAAGTTCACCATGAATTGGGATAAACGTATTGCAATGTGTATTCAAAACAATGGTAACCATATAGAGTCTGTTAAATTTTTAAAAGAAACTGTTCTTATAAACTGTTTCTTATAAAAAAAAATTGTTCCTAGGTATGGCGACTTTTGAATCACTCTGTAGATTGAGGCCGGCAGGTAAGGTAGATGTTATTTGATTTGCACAAGAGTGGTTGATGTTGACATTGAGAGCAAATAATACATTCTTTGCATACGTAGGCAAACACGATTTACCTCACAAGTATACATACATATATTAACCACATTGTTCATTTATCCGTTTCTTGTTAAATTACACAACACTCACTTGTGTTGTCAACGACCGTTATATATTCTGTAGATTTATTCCCATTTGGGCTGACGAAGGAAATATTTACCGAAACACTAAGCTATTTCTCGAGATAATCTCTGAAAACTATTCTATTTTTTTAATATTTCTTCCCATTTCCTTAATTTACATGGAGATAAAAACACACGACAATTTCCTGTTTAGTCCTTACGTACATTCAGCGATAAATTTTGAGATTTCGCTTAGTTGAACTAAAGTTAAACAAATAGGCCCATCTTCTGTTTAGCTTCTGCTACGTATTGTGAATCAAATTTTTCACATTATTTCTAAGACCGCCATTACAACTTCGTATTATTTTGAGTGGAAACCTTATCCACCGAATTTCGTAATTTCCGTTCATATACTTTAACAATGGAGCCATACACGAGACCAACTGCTATATACTGATGATATATAAGCTTTTGTCATTAGTTCAACAGCGGCATAGGAAGTGAATAGTCATTGATACATGTACACGTTCTCTGAGATAATATGTATTAAATGATTAAGAAATTATTTCTCTTCTGCATCTGAGCCCCATTGTTCTCTTTTCTATAACTCTCTCATAAATTTGTAGCATTGGCTGCCTCTTGAGATGTTCTGCACTCTTACCGACTAAACCAATAAAAAAGTCTAACTTACATGAATCAAAATTTTACCGCGTACATAATGTATATATATATACATACATGCATATATATATATATATATATATATATATATATATATATATATATATATATATATATATATATGTGTGTGTGTGTGTGTGTGTGTGTGTGTGTGTGTGTGTGTGTGTGTAGATATAGAGATTTGTGGATATATATATATATATATATATATATATATATATATATCAACATACATACACGCGTACACCGACGCGCGCACTCGTACTCCCCCCTCTCCCCCTCTCTCTCTCTCTCATACACACACGTATACATGTAATTCTTATAAAAGAATTGATCGATTAGTTATGATCCTATGTATATAAATGTATATATATATATATATATATATATATATATATATATATATATATATATATATACATATATATATATATATATATATATATATATATATATATATATATATATATATATATATATATATATATATATGTATGTATATGTACTCACATTTTCAGTTTGTTTTTTTAGATCGATGGCAAAGTGTTCAACCTCATAAGAAATGGGTCACTTTGTCTAAGAAATATTTCAAAATGCCACGCATATGTATGTTTATTTTATTTGTAATATCAAGAAAGCATTTGATCAGTACTACGGAAATATGTCTCTCTCTCTTTCTCTCTCTTTCTTTCTCTTTCACACACACAATCACACACACACACAATCACACACACACACATTAAAAGCGGACAACTTTTTATACCCGTTCTTCTTAAACA
>NC_142932.1:119191629-119209129 GCF_046866305.1 Octopus bimaculoides | reverse complement strand
AATTAAACAAGCAGATAAAGGGGGTGCAATCGTCATCATGGATGTGGAATACTACAAGGATTTAGTTGAGGAACAACTAAATGACACAACCTTCTATTGTGAAATACCCTCGAACATAGACCACCACATCATGAAGAAGATCAACCACTTAGTTTCTAAACACTACAACTCACTCACTGACAATGAAAGAGACTACATCACCAACTTCGAACCAAAACCCAGTAACTTTTACTGCTTACCCAAAATACACAAGTCAGAAGATATTCAACAGGGAGTAAAGGAACAAGGAAGTGAATACATAAAAGTGCTACATCCAAAAGATTTAAAACTTAGACCAATTATAGCTGGCCCAGTATGCCCTACTCACCGTCTAAGTAATTTCATCGACATTCTTTTGAAGCCACTTTGTACATACATACCCAGTTTCATTCGGGATGACATCGACTTTTTATCCCATCTTCCCAAAACCACTGAAACAAATTCAATCCTACTGAGCTTCGATGTAGTAAGCCTATACACAAATATCCCACATGATTTAGGAATAAAGGCGGTTGAATACTGGGTAAACAAACACAGAGAAGCAATTCCCAACAGGTACACGGTGACATTTATACTAGAATCAGTGAGACTTATCCTGGAAAATAATACGTTCTTCTTCAATGGTAAGAACTATATCCAAATTAAAGGCACGGCTATGGGGACGAGGTTTGCCCCCGTTTATGCGAATTCGGTGATGGGTTACTTGGAACAAAAACTCTACCAGGAAATAGAGGAGAGATATAACACCGAATTTAGGAAGCTTATAGAAAAAGCATGGAAGAGGCCTTTATATATATATATTTATATTTATATTTATATATTTATATATTTGATCCTTTATATTGAACACTCAATATTTCATCTACATTCAATACTTTATTTCATGGTGCCATCCATTTTTATTTTATTTTATATTATATATTGTATATTATATTATATATTGTATATTCCATATTCTATACCCCACATTAGTTCTGCAGGAATATAAATAAAACATAAAAAACAGACAGTGTTGGAACTCTTTTAAGCAAAATAATATATTCCTCTATACACAATCATACAAAAAAATCCACCTTTTTTTGTATTTATTTTTACTCGCATATATATATATATATATATATATATATATATATATATAATAATAATAATAAGAAGAAGAAGAAGAAACTAAGGAAAATAATTCTTTCAAAGGAATGTGTAGAACATCCAATTCACTGGTACGTCAGTTGAATACCACATAAATATGGGTATAATTCAAATAACAAACAATAAATTAAATAGAGAGATTCATTTGACAATCCAATAATTGATTTATATTATAATATAACATAATATACTAAAACTATAATATAATATAACATAAACAATTATCATTGTATATGGTATATCATTTTGGTGTGTTTACGTACCCGTAACTTAGCGGATTCAGCAAAAGTGACCGATAGAATAAATCCTACGCCTATGAAGAATAAGTCCTGAGGTCGATTTGTTCGACTAAAGGTGGTGCTCTAGCATGGCCGCAATCAAATGGCTAAAACAAGGAAAAGTAGAAAAGAATACTCATACGCGCACACGCACACAAGCCTTCGCATTTATATACATATGTGTATTTGTGTGCAGCTGAATGAGGTGAGTTCAATAAATAGTCTGACTGTAGCTTAGTCAGAAACTACAATGGGAGCGGACATTTTAGCCCAACTCATGGTTTGGTGTTGCCTACGCTTTTATTAGATGTATGTCTCTTCCTTGTTAAACACAATACAGACTTACAAATTTGCCTGATAAACAGGTATATGATTCGACAGACCACCGAAGCAACAAAAGAACTTATATTTCTCGATTGGCATGCATATGTAATTTGATTTTGTCGTTCAGTCATTGTTAGGTTGCTCTGGGTTGAGCAATCTGCAATGGTGAACAATGCATCAAGTAGAAACGCGACATGTGTTGAAAATTTAGACATTTAAAAAACTGATAATATTTTAGAAGTTTATTTTTTTCTCTGCATGTTGCAAGTTTAATACAATGCATTTCAAAATGCTGCGACGCATTGGGAACATTTTCTATAATTCAATTAGCTTCAAAAATGTCCACCTGAATATATATCCTTGATCAGATGAAATTTAAGACTATATATTTTCAATATCTGTCCGTATATATGTATTTTCACAGAACAATTTTCTGCTTATATTATACACTCTCAAATTCGTTCATCTACCTAATGAAATAATCTGCAATAACAGCCTGATACATTGCAACAAAGGACTAAGGATTGCAACGTCTGCTACCTCTCCAATCTCAGTATCAATGACACTGTCTCTTAAAATACATGCGGATCTTGTATCAAACTCTTTTGCTAAAAACTTCGCAACTTAATAACATAATTTGAATAAAATGACTATGTTTCACAGTCGTGAAAGACATATCTGTTTTGTTTCCGAGATAGTTTAGTTTTAATGCATTTAATAGACAGATGTAGTGGTTTTCCCCAAACAGGAGAAGATTCTGAATTTCATTTACAGTATCATCGTCCATATTTGCTTCTCACTTTAACATTCACCAATATATTTGAAAGGAGATAAGATTTTCAATGTTTGGTCATATAACGTTATTTTATGTTCCACACGAGGTATACAAAAGCTGAGCAGACAAAAAATAAATAAATGGATTATCAGGATTTGAGAAACCTACAAAGACACATTACATTGCCTATATATTTACACTAGTTTCAACGAACTTTTAATAGCGTGCAACAATACCACAGACATCAGATTTCTTCGACTATAAAGGATTCTTATGAAAACCCCACTCCCAAAAATAATTAAATAAATAAATAAATAAATAAAAGGAAGTGATTTAGATTCAAACCGATTGAAGTTCATTAATTCGGTCCCCTGTCCCTGCGTCTCCATTTATTTATCTCTCTGTAACCCACACACACACATATATATATATATATATATATATATATATATATATATATATATATATATATATATATATATATATATATATATATATATAACGGATAAAGAGAACAATGGTAAAGCTAGAAATATATTTTATGTTCTATCTTGTTCGATTCATTGTAGATTGACCAGATATTTCCCACTGTTATATGGCCATGAAACGCGCGTAGTCTTTCTTCCACTTTCGTTTCCTAAACGTAATTAATTTTAATTTTTAGTCCAATATTTCATAGATTTTATGTATTATAACTTCTCCCTTGGATTTTTTAGATTTTTTTGTCGTTTCACCGTAGATGGTCTATCTCTAGCATAAAGGATGTCCACTTAGTGGTCATCCCTTCTCATATGCATATGTATATATATATATATATATATATAAATATATATATATATATATATATATATATATCTATATATATATATATATATATATATATAATAATGTTAGGGAATTACAAAATCCGAACTTACAAGGAAATACAATTTGATAATATCAAATTGAGATGTACATTGAAAAATATTTTAATAATTTAAAGAACCACCATGGTGCAACTCGCACGAAGAAGGAGATCAGACACCACCAAGGAAAGTGTGCTATACAAAACTAGTTAAAAAATCTAAAAAATCCAAGGGAGAAGTTATAATACATAAAATCTATGAAATATTGGACTAAGAATTAAAATCGATTACGTTTAGGAAACGATAGTGGAAGAAAGACTACGCGCGTTACATGGCCACATAACAGTGGGAAATATCTGGTCAATCTACAATGAATCGAACAAGATAGATACCACCCAATATGAGGACACTCTTGAGATCTGGTAACTTCAAAAATTGTATCTTGAATTTAAAAATGCATAAAATAAGAAAAGTATAAGAACCTGTCCGTTTAAGCAACATTTAGTACAAAGGAAATTGTAAAGGTTTTATAATAAAACACATCAAATAGCAATAAATATCTGTCAAATTTAAGACATAAAACGTCAATTGGGGAGATAATATCTGTAGATAAAGAAAAGGAAACATATATAGCGAAAGTGTGAATAGCTAGTAAAGGGGAAAAAGAAAAAAAAACGTGCAAGAATATAAGGAAAAAAGCCACATCACTGAACTTAACTAGGAAACTTGGTTGAGGTTTTTTGCCTTAAATTACCTTAAATTGAAACGGTGTGGGAGAACAGAAGCTTTAAGCTGGACACGAAGCTGAAGATGTACCAAGCATTTGTACTGCCTACGCTCATATACGCCTGCTGGATTTGGAATGTTAACAAACGTCACGCTAAAAAGCTTAACCACATGAATTCTCTTAGAAAGCTCCTCAAAATTACTTGCTAAGACAAGGTCCTCGACACAGAGATCCTCTCTCAAGCTGATCCAGAAGCATTTATATACTGCTGAGGAGAAGGCAAGTCAGATGAGCAGACCACTTTGTTGGATTACTCATACGTGATTCCCCAACAGTGAATTAGTGGAAAGCAAGGGCAAGAAGGGTGAACAGAAAAAAACTCTTCAAGTACACATTCAAGGACTCGCTGAAGAGCTCTGTGACCAACCTCGACAAAGATGCACCAAAAGCAGCACCACCTCCTGCGGACACAATAGGATTGCAAGAACAGAAAGAAAACGCGAACTTCGCAATTCCACAGTCAACACTTTGCCTTCAATCTCAGCAGGCAACCAGTGCCCGACCTGCTGCTGAGATTTCCGAGCACGTATCAAACTGATCGGACACAGCCGGACATACAGTGCTCCGTCTTCTCCTATAATATATATATTAGCATCGTCGACAACGACAGATGAACTAATACTGCGTATGTTGTTATATTTTTGTATTGACTGAAAATGTAATAAATCAAAATTAATGAGCAGCTGATGGAGAATTCATGAGAACGAATAGGTTTGCAAATGTATTGGTTTATGCTTTTAGTTTGTATTAAGACGTTTATACATAAGTAGCTGTTACAGCTTTTGGATTAAAGAAATTGTTAATTATATGTAAAGATTTCGAAGGTCATAATTGTAATGGGAATAACATTTTAATCTAACTAATAACACATTTGTTAAAAATCCTTTCAACCATCTCTGACAAGTTAAATGACAAGTTTGCATAAAATATTTACAAAGGAAATAAGTGGAAATTTAGTACTGAGTTGCAAGTTATAAAACAGTTTCATTGTTTGTATGTGTGTATGTATGTATGTATGTATGTATGTATGTATGTATGTATGTATGTATGTATGTATGTGTGTATGTATGTGTATGTGTGTGTATGTATGTGTATGTGTGTGTCATTATTCAGTTTTGTTTCATGATTTCTTGCTAATAGGGAAAGAGCCAGTTTCTCACCTAGATCAAAAGCTTCTTCATTGGAATTTAAACAAGATCAACAGGGTATTTTTGTATGATGCATGTATGCATGAGCAATTTAGCATCACACTAGAATCTGTCTTTCTGTCTGTCTGCCTGCCAGTCTGTCTGTCTATCTATCTATCTATCTATCTATCTATCTATCTATCTATCTATCTATCTATCTATCTATCTATCTGCCTGCCAGTCTATCTATCTATCTATCTATCTATCTATCTATCTATCTATCTATCTCTCTATCTATCAGTCCGTCTGTCTGTCTGTCTGTCTATCTATCTATATCTATATCTATCTAACTATATTTATATATACAGACACATGCACACACACATATACACACACACATACGCACACACACACGCACAGACACACACACAGACACACGCACACACACACACACACACACACGCACACACACACACATACACACACACACATATATATATATATATATATTCAATATGTGACCGCGTGTGTATCGTTGGCGATTTTCTTTCTCTGTTTACACTTCTTTGGACTTTTTCCACATCTCTGATGAAGAGCTCCGCTCGAAATGTGAAATCCTCTTTCTTTTCTTTTCTTTCCTGAGCGTCCAATAACACTGTACTTATTCCACGTCCTCACGTTGTTGTTTTTTTTAGCTTGTTCAAGTTTGGATTGACTATATATATATATATATACATACATATATATATATATATATATATATATATATATATATATATATATATATATATATATATATATATATATATATATATATATAAAGCAGTGTTGTGTATTAAACAAACATTTAAATCAGTTCAAATTTCTCGACATATTTGAGATGTAAAATGCTATTTTCCCTGTAGTTTGCCATGGACAAAATTATCGATTTATATTTACATACATACATACATACACACATATATGTAGTAACGTACATACTTATATGTATATACATTAAAGACTAGGTCTTATGTAATCCATAGCACAATAGATAACTGCTCATTAAATTTCGTCCACTAAATCCAAGCATTTACATACAATCATAAACTGCTGTAAATATTCTCTGAACAACAAATGTAATATATACAAGTGGAAAAGCCGTAAAGGTTACATACACAATATGCTACATACTTTATTTGTGCTTAAGAGATTTTTTCTTAAGATAAAAATCACCAAATCTACAAGTACAGAATTGTGATTTATTTAAGCGAAATGAAACTAATTAAAGTCAAATTAATTAATTAATATATATATCCAAATTATCGGGAATTTTATGTTAATGAGATCAACGTTACTGTGCCATGCATATCGAAACAGAGGAGATCTGATATCAAAATCCAGAGGAGGAGTAAACAGAAAAAGAAAGAAAAAAGTAAACAACGTGCAACTTTATTCTGCAGTCGAAAGTTTTGAGGATTCAGTCTCCCGGCGGGGGTGGGCTAAATTTGAAGTTGCGCGGAAGTGAATCAAACTGTTTTCAAAGGATATGCGTGGTGGATTTTGAAAACATTATAACATATAAAGATGGGATACGTGCTATTGGTCTCATTATTATAGGTTACTCTTGGATGGCTCGGTTACTGATGAGAATTTGCCTAGTAAATTACTTTATTTACTAAAAAAAATTTGAAACCTATAGGTATAACCGAAAAAACTGTAAAAGTTTTTCTTTCATTCCCTATGTAATGACTTAAATTTTGTTGTTTTTTTCGGTCGTTTTGACTGTCTCCTAGCATGTAGAAATTGCCTGTTAGAGGTAATTTCTCTTGTATTTAAATGTACGCTATTTTTTATTGAATAATATGTCGCCTATTGAATTTTTTACATGCTAGACCACTGGTAGTGAAATTTATAAAAATTTGCTACCTTATATATATATATATATATATATATATATATATATATATATATATATATATACAAACTATACCATTTGAATCCATCCATCCATCCATCCATCCATACATACATACACACACACATACATACATACATGCATGCATACTAGCAGAGATATCCGGCGTTACTCGGGATTCAAATGGCATAGTTTGTATATATATATATATATTATAGCTATTTTGAAACAGGTGATACCGTAAAGTGCAGCGTTGACGACAAAACATTTGTGGAGTTTATGATGTGCTAATTCGGGTAAGCGATATGCCATGCTTCTGTTTGGAGTAATCCAGGCCGTAACCTGTCATGGAAAAATTTTAACGCACCGAAAATCTGTCAGTGGATATACTCCACTTTGCGGCAGTCGGCACTGCGCCTAATAGAACCCATCGTCTGAAGTTTTGACCCTTCCTTCGGATTTGTTGTCCTACATTACTCACGAAGTAAATTTAGAGGAAGTGTAGTTTTTCCTTTGTGGGTAACAGGAAGCCAATGAAGTGATAAACTTGCCATGAACTTTGAGCCTCTCCCTGCTTCTAACTTTTCTACATCACACCATAACGAATAGATGACACAATATCGATAAAGAAATTTAAGAAATTTGAAAAAAAAATATGAAACCGGTTATTTCTCCCAAACAATGTCACTGTACACAAAATTTTACATCATTTTCCTAACATGACGATTTTAATATATTTTTTAACCATATAACACAAATCTTCTGTAATTTTGTCATTCTATTTTGTTTTTTTATACATCCAACCACGTGCTTTCACACACCAACTCTCTCACACATATATACATACATACACACATATATATATATATATATGTATATATATATATATATATATATATATATATATATATATATATATATATATATGTTTGTAATTTGATAAATCCAAAACACAAGATATTTATGAAGTGTCACCTTTTGCTTTTCTGAACACAAAAAAGGCTGAAGATACATTTTATCTTCTCTTCTTTTATAGAATAAATGTTATTCATGATCAGATCTATAATACTGATATAACTACAATGATATTTAGGAAAATATTTTTGGTTTAACCAAGCTCTAATAGTTAGATGTCTCCCTCCCAGTGCTGCATTAGATATTTAAGTGTAAACACGGTATCACATCTATTATGAAAGCATACATATATTTTTTATGGTGATATTTTATATTTTATATTTTTGTACCTCATATTTTCTTATATATATATATATATATATATATATATATATATTCAATTAAGATTTAAAAACCTCATTATGGGAGAGTAAAAGACAGTAATTATACTGGTTTATTAAAAAACTATTTAATATTACATTTAATATTCGACTGTTAGGTAATAGGATAAATTTTAGTTTATATATACTTTTAACTATGTAAGAAAATAGAGATAATTAAATTAATAATTTAATTCGGGAGCACCTCTGACAGCTGTTTCGATTTAAGATATAAAAAAAATTAATTAGTATCATTAAAAACATGTATGGATACATATATATATATATATATATATATATATATATATATATATATATATATATATATATATATATATATATATATATATATATATATATACACATATATATATACATATATATATACATATAGGCGCAGGAGTGGCTGTGTGGTAAGTAGCTTGCTTACGAACCACATGGTTCTGGGTTCAGTCCCACTTCATGGCACTTTGGGCAAGTGTCTTCTACTATAGCCTCGGGCCAACCAAAGCCTTCTGAGTGGATTTGGTAGACAAAAACTGAAAAAAAGCTCCCCTCCCAACATCGCTGGACAACCGATGCTGGTGTGTTTACGTCCTCGTAACTTAGCGGTTCGGCAAAAAAGACCGATAGAATAAGTACTAGGCTTACAAAGAATAAGTCCTGGCGTCGATTTGCTCGACTAAAGGCGGTGCTGAAACAAGTAAAAGAGAAAAGAGAGTGTATATACAGATATGACAGAAGTAAATAGACACCCTTGTTATCGTGAAAATTTAATTAAATCTGAAATTATACATTGAAATTATTTATTGATTATTAAAATGTAAATATCTAACATTCAGTAGACATGCTCTTCACACTTTTCGGTGGAAGGACCTTATTAGGTATGCTATTGATCGGATGATGAATATTCTCTTGAGGAATGTCTTGCCAAGTTTCATGTAGTAATGTCAAACGATCTGACTTTGAAGATGCTTTCTTGTTCTTTTTGTGAAGTGTCCTCTCTATTATGCTCCAAAGATGATGAATAGAGTTAATATCTGGTAACTGACCATCGAAGCGTTTAATGCCATTTTCTTCCAACTAAACTTGGGTCTTTTCAACTGTGTGACAAGGAGTTAATGGAGGGGATGTACGACGACGATTTCGGGGCGTACCTGGGCGTCGACGAGGAATACCTGACCCGCCTGTTCAAGACGACTTTCGGACCGGGATCTTATGGACAACTTCCAAAGATCCCTAACCTGGAAGTGCTATCGAGAAGCGCAACCCGTTCGGGATAAGCTCTACAGGCATGGCTCGAGAATCACGGGGCCGACCTGCCAGAGATGCGGTCAGAGCAACGAAACCGTCCTGCTATCGCGTGTGGGACGAGTCAGTTTATCAACCGAGTCTATCGTGAATATTGTCGCGCCTCCCTCCTTGAAACGGGAAGGAAGAGCCATGTTCATCGTACTTGTGGATGTAGCGAAAGAATGTGTATGGTGGACGCGTCTGAAAGGTATAGAGACAAACACATTCCTTTCTGGTGAATCTCTCATCAACTTCTTTAAGTATCACTTGAAGAGAAAGGTGAGAGTAGAGAGGGAAATTTTGTCTAGTGAATGTTTCAAAAAGTGATGGGTGAATGTAGCAAGTATGGCACGTGTGAATGACCGAGCCACCATGAGCATAATCCTATAAACGAGATGAAAAAGGTAAAAAGAGAGTCACTTACTGTAATGTAATTTTGGCATGACATTATTGCCCAAGGTTACCGTGATCTTTTCCGTAGGTTTTCTTTCCACAGATAAACCTAATCTGTTTTCCCTTTTTACATTGACATTTCTTTGATACACAATCCCTAGTGATCGGCCTTTTTTCTTTTCTTTTTTTTCCACGATCCCTTTTGATCGAAATTAGAGCCACTTTTTTTTTCTCTTCTTCTTCCCAAAAAGTAAAGTTCTACTTTGTATTTTGTCCCTCTGTGTTCAGCCCTATGTGGTCAATAAAGAACCATATCTTTTGTATGGTCTTTAGAGCCCCCTCACCGAAAGTTTCGACATTTCGTATACGAATACGTCAATGTAAATAATGCGATCGAAGATAGAAATGATGGTGATGGGTGTATATGCACATTTCTCGGGTTATTGCTCTTTCTTCAACATCACATCCAAACCATCAGCTATCGATGAAAGCATTGCTTAAATAATATGCTTAGCAGTGTAACAATATTGGACAGACGAATTCACATTTTCAGCACACGCACCCCGCCACAAACACACAGAGGCACGCACAGACTCTCACATTAACTAAGAGGCTAAGTTAAATATTTGTGCATTATTAAATATTTGCACATGTTAAAGTTAGTTTCACCTTTTATTGCAACGTACACGTTTTTCGAGTGAATGATATTTTCCCTTACATTGTAAATCAAAACATTACTGTGTATCTTCTTTCACGTGTAATGTATTGGTTGAAAACACGAATAACTCCTTTAAATAAATGTATAGATGTCTCTCATCTTAACAGTAGAAGCCAAGTAGTTTCATTACTGTTTGCTCATCAAATATTGTTTCAAATACCATTTTTCTTGTTTAGCTTCATGTTTATAATATGAATTTAGCTTGAAATGAATATCACAGTGTTTGATTATAAACATTATAATGCAGATTTTAGTTGCTTTCAGCTCCAATGAAAAACTTATGTTCTTTTAAAAAGACAAAGTAACTGACTTTAATTGTACTGCTTAGTAATGTTGCATAAATATGTTTTACATAACGTTTTATTTGATATAGTGTGAAGAGAAGAAATCTAAATTGAATATCTCAGTGTGAAGTAACAAATAACTGTTTTTAATAGTTTTTAAAAAATGGTTTGAGGCAATTTATTATGTTTGGTATTGAGATAAAAACATCTTATTAGGTGCTGATTATTTACAGAACGAGTTTATCTAACTCGTATATTATTTTGTAGGCAGAACACTGTAGCGTTCTACTTACAAGGTGGAACTTGTTCTTTTGGAAGCTTTCGCTTAAGTGGCAAATATTGGTGGATTCTCATTTGAGATAACGTAAATAAAGCATCCAGGACTTTTTTCCATAGTGATTCCAAACTAAAATGAGAAAAAAAGAAGATAAAAATGCAGGGGCGATGCATACCCTGCGCGCACACAAGGATAAAATAAAATCTAATTTGATAAATATATTTTCAGACGAATTCATATTTTAACAAAATGCCACCAAGAGTTATTTCCCTTGCTTATCGTTTGTATGTATGTGAAACAAAGGGAAAAAATACATTTTGATTCACCCGTCCGCCAGTCTTAAAAATAAGGAAACAAAAGTTTAGGGAAATCCAGCCATTTACCCAATGCGTATTTCTCCCAAATTTGGTGAGAATCCGTTGAATCGTTTATTAGTAATTCCGCAAACACACAAACAGACAAATTGGCAAAACCAGACACAAACAAGAAACAATAGTGAGTAAATTTATCGAGTCTTATAACAGAAATTGATATATCGTATGTTATTACAGGCACACAGTGTCTAGAATTTCAATATTATTACTTTGTTGGTTAATATCAATGAATCATAATTTAATGTAGGTACACCATGGACATATATTGATTTCAGAGTGTACAGGAGTATGAAGATTCAATTAAGCAATGTATTTTATGTTGAACCTTGGAATCGAGCCTTTTTCCCATGTTAATTCTTCACTAGAAGAATGATGGCGTATTGATTGATTGAATGATCTCAGTAACACCGATGGAAATGCAGTACAAAAGCACCCAGCCTGGTAGAAGTTGAAGTAAGCTAAGAGGGGCGGGAAGTTGAGATGTAGTCTTGCATTCTATTTGGTATACAGTATGGAATGTTTGAGTCTACAGCAGCAACACCATTCAGAAGTAATGAACGAAATCTGTAAGTCACTGGACATTTTGTATAAGGTTTTAAGAGACTTAGGGGGTTATAACGTGTATTTCAAAGCTCCACTACGTTTATTGGCTACCATATGCTAACAAACAACAGGAATACTCCTTTTAATGGATATACACGTGGAAATCCGTTAGTGTAGCGTTGTTGTATGAATTCTTTGTGTTAGGCGCAATTATGGCTGTGTGGTAAGAAGCTTGCTTCCCAACCACACTGTTCCGGGTTCAGTCCATGCGTTGGGCAGATGTCTTTTCTACTTTAGCTCGGGTCTACCAAAGTCTTATGAGTATATTTGGTAGATGGAAACTGAAAGAAGCCCGTCATATATAGAAATTTGTGTGTGTGTCTGTGTGTGTTTGTGTCTGTATTTGTCCACCTACCACCGCTCAAAAACCGGTGTTGGTGTGTTTACATCCCCATAGAATAATGGTGTGGCAAAAGAAACCGATAAAATATATACTAGCCTTGCAACCAATACCCCCCCCCCCACATATATATATATATATATATATATATATATATATATATATATATATATATATATATATAGTCAATCCAAACATGAACAAGCAAGAAAAAACGAACAGCGCGAGGACGTGGAAGAAGTACAGTGTTATTCGAGGCTCAGGAAAGGAAAGAAAAAAAAGATTTCCGTTTCGAGAGGAGCACTTCATCAGAAATATAGAAAACGTCCAAAGAAGGCAAGACGGAGAAATGTATATATATATATATATATATATATATATCTTATTTATATTATTTATATTATTATTTAATTGAACGCCACGCATCCATTTCCAAGTAAGTTTATCTTAATCTTTTTGATGCGACTCTACTCTATACTGTTTTCTCTTCCATCTTTTTATCCCGTTAACCGTTTTCTATATGTCTTTCTCCCCTTGTTCTCTTTTTCTCGCTCTCGTTGCTCACATGTGACAATCGTCCATCTTTCTTTTCCTTCAGGTCTGTCCTAAGGAATGAACGTATTCTGTCTCTCTCTCTCTTCTGTCTTTCCTCTTTTCAAAGAAAATATTTCTGAAGCGTTCGCTATTTTACCCTCGTTCTTGTCTAACAACCCGCCATGTTTGTTTTCGTTCGGTTTCTTTGTATATCTCCACTGTCCTGTTTTTGTTCCCAACTTTGACTCTACGTACATCCTAAATTTTATTTTGGTACTTATGGGAGCAACTGTATTCGAAGACTCATATTGTCGTCCAATGCTGGAAATGAGGAGTAGATAGACGGCCGACAACAACTGATGAAGGGTCGTTCTTTGAGTTACTTGTCCTTCTTTCCATTTGTTTCCCCTCTTCCATTTGTTTCTCTCGCTGTTTGCGTATTGATCTCATTTGTTTTCGTATTATCTGTTGTTTAGTGTTGGTGACGTCATGTACCCATATATGAGAGACTGTTGAAGGAAATAATAAGTTGAAGGAAATAATAAGAGTGAAGATGCCGGAAACGTGTGCTGAGAAATGCATTTTGATACATGAGGAAAACTAATGGAGTACATAAAAGAATTTGATGAGAATGCAAGAACGAAACGAGTTTGTTTGGTGGAAACACCACCCACTAGAACTGATTATTTACAGTTGATAAAGACGGAAGTAACAGTGATTAATGGGAGAAGAATAACTAAAATATCTTAAATTTTTGGGTTGCAAAACTGTTAAAGTAAAAGTGAAAAACTGGATAAATGTAACCACCCGACTTCGCGGATCGAGTGGACATTGCGCCTCATTTTTCATTCTTGCATATTATCATTTTCTTTTAATATTGCTTCTACTATTATCATTCGCTTTTGTAATTTTTAGTTCCCCAATTTTATGTCTGTTACGTTTTGTACTGTCTTTATGTTTTGTGATGTCCTATAAAAACTCTTTGTATAGCCTTTTTGGGTAATAAAGAAATCGGTATTCTGTCTGTCTTTACGTTCTGAGTTCAAATTCCGCCGATGTCGACTTTGCCTTTCATTCTTTCGGGGTCGATGAATTAAGTACCAATTACGTAGTGTAGTCGATCTAATCGACTGGCCCCTCCCCCCAAATTTCAAGCCTTGTGCCTAGAGTAGAAAAGAAAATATGGGTAACAAAATGCGGCGAGCTGGCAGAAACGTTAGCACGCCGGGCAAAATGCTTCGCGGTATTCTGTCTGTCTTTATTTTCTGAGTTCAAATCCCGCCGATGTCGGCTTTGCTTTTCATTCTTTCAGGGTCAATGAATTAAATACCAGTTACGTACTGGGGTCGATCTAATCGACTGCCCCCTTCCTCCAAATTTCGGGCCCTGTTCCTACACTAGAAAAGAATATTTCTGACTGTTCACTCAGCATCCATAAACCAAAATATGAACAACAATAACGTTAGAAATTTCATTCTGATCAACAACAACAACAACAACAAACATTACAATTTTCATCATATGAACCTTATCCCTTCATCGCTAGTATAATGCCACAATCAGCGCAAGAATATTTTATACAAACAACAGCATAGCAATTGCTAGTCAAAATAGATTTACTGCAAAAACATAACTCGATATGTTGTAGATTAACGTTTATTTTATTGTCAAAATAACAAGCTCATACCTCGTAGTGAATCATCCTAGAGCTATTGAAAATTCTGTCTGCAAATAACAATTATTGTTTCGTGATCTTTTCCCAATGTTGCTATGTGAATTTCACGTTCAAGCAACCATTGTTAATGGCTGTTTATTTCTGGAGTGTATCTCTTTCGTTCGACATCTCAGCCGCCATTGATATCATTGCATTTGCAAATAATGAAACCTAAAATAGATTGTAACAGATTTTATTCAGAATAATTCTGTAAAATTTGCTCTAGTGCCAGTGGGGTAGTTCTATCGGCATGATGTTTCCCTATATCTGGATGTCTCAATTTATTCTTCAAGTTCAAGTCATATAAATGGTTCTGATTTAATTTGTGTCTTACTGTAATCATATGTTTTGTGATGTCCTATAAAAACTCTTTGTATAGCCTTTTTGTGTAATAAAGAAATCGGTATTCTGTCTGTCTTTACGTTCTGAGTTCAAATTCCGCCGATGTCTACTTTGCCTTTCATTCTTTCGGGGTCGATGAATTAAGTACCAATTACGTACTGGAGTCGATCTAATCGACTGGCCCCTCCCCCCCAAATTTCAAGCCTTGTGCCTAGAGTGGAAAAGAAAATATGGGTAATAAAAGGCGGTGAGCTGGCAGAAACATTAGAACGCCGGGCAAAATGCTTCGCGGTATTCTGTCTGTCTTTATTTTCTGAGTTCAAACCCACGCAGCCACACAGATTTAGATATCTGATTTAGTATCAAACGTAAAATTAACACAAATATTTCGCAAAACTGTATTTTCGTTTGCATTTCTTTCGCTTATGAAATCTAATCACGAATTAGGAGATATTGAGAATACAAAGTATAAAAACCTTCCAAATATGGCTTACCTATCCTTTGTTGTCATATATGGACGATTATCTGAGTTCGCATCTGAGCATAATTTTAAAGTAAGAGTTTTCAAGACTTTTTTTTTTACCTACCTAAGTTATATGTCTGCTCAATAAATTCTTTAGAGTGTTATATATATATATATATATATATATATATATATATATAAGAAGTTTGAAAACGCCACTACATATGATAAATTTTAATTTTATGATAAAACGCTTCCACGTGGACTCTGTTGACACCAGTAAGAAACAATTATGAACTTTTCTTTTAATTACATTTTAAAAAATATGTATTTTCGCTAAGGTTCGTTTTTTCAAGAACCGAAACATGTAAAATATCTCTGAGAAAATCAAAATTTATCTCATATAGTGGCGTTTTCAAACTTCAGTTTTATGAATATATATCCACTCGTATGCCACCTACACTTTTTATCAAGCTCTCATTTCTAGTAATGTAGGTTGCTTTCTAACACCCTAGTCGCATTTAGTGACATTTGTAATTTTCGGTTTTGCTGAAACATTTCATACTGCTTTTCATATTAATTTTGTATATACACATTAGCGAATCACTAAATTATCGAAGTATTTGGATGACGGAAATATATATACTAATGGCGATGCTTGCCCGAAAAGTGCCGAAGATGAGCTGATGAAGCGACGGAAATTACCGAAACTGACGCATCATTATTAAGCATTCTCGATTGGCACTTTTCGGACGATTATGATCCCAGGTAGTGTATATGTACTCATTCATGTGCGTTAACCACCGTATTAGAGCGTTTTAGCTCTTATTTCTAGAAATGTAGGTGTTTTCTAACACCTTAGTCGCATTTAGTGATATATATATATATATATATATATATATATATATATATATATATATATACACATACATCCATATACACATACATGCACAGCTACAAACACATGCACAAACACACGCATACACACATAATTGTCTTACAGCGTTTGGTAAATTGACACTATCATTATTTGTGGAACCCTGCTATTACTGTAGTTTTAAATAAAGACACAACACATTTCCTCTCTTCATCGCGTTGTGATTGAACTTAATTATTGCTTCAAGCTAATAACACCTCAATCCTAATAAGAACGCGTAAGCGTTCGAGTTTACAGTATCATCCAACTTGAAACTGCAGGCAATAGCGTTGAGGATACGTACGGAATTCATAAGCATAGATATTCTTCTTTGAAGACTCATTATAGTTCACAGTATCAGGCAGTTCAATTTAACCTATAAACTGTTTGGCATTTAATTTTACCCATCCTGGAAAAGTCAAATATAAAGTTGACCATTGTGGTTTTTTAACGCAGAGCAATATAATAATCTACATAATATAATATAATATAATATAATATAATATAATATAATATATAATATAAAAGGTCGTAAGATATAATATTACTTGGATCGGCTTTCTAAAACCTTGACACTCTCACTGCCTATTTCTTTTCTTCTTTACTCGTTTGCTCCGTTACTTGAGCCATTAACTTGTGGTGGAGCCACAAGAGCTCAGCTATGAGACCAAACTTCATCAGTAATTGCTTGGATAACCTAGAATATAACATTACACAAGATTTGCCTCTCCTTCGTCTATCTTTTCTTTTGTCTCCA
>NC_142932.1:119177612-119185112 GCF_046866305.1 Octopus bimaculoides | reverse complement strand
TATATGTCAGGTTTACCGCGGAAGAGATTCCGCCATGCAAATTTCATTTCCTTTTTAATGCAATGACGACTGTTTTACATGGTGTGAATGGCCGCTGTGTGAATACTTTTAGCTGGGACTTTATTTTCTCCTTAACGATAAGATACTGACGCCATTAGTTTAAAGTTTCAGTGTGGGATTTTCAATGAACGTTAAAAATAAATGCAGCGTACATAAACAGAATCTTTTTCAAAATTGTTTTACAACAAAATAAATAGAATCTGACATACAAAATATGATTCACTACTTCACTATTCAAATGTATCTTGGGATAAATAATATATATATGATTAACAAGTATAAAATATAAATGATTAACAAGTATATAACAGATCATAGAAAGAGTATATAACAAGTATATAAAATATAGAAGCATTAACAAGTTTATAATGACTCCGCGATGTTCGATATATGTCCCTTGCTGAAGTATATTCTAGAATGATGAATGGTCGTTGTATTTAATGTTATTATTATTATTTTTTTATTCACGGCAACAAGTATGGGCTAGAATGTATGAGCGCCAACTCTTATCAGTTGCAGAGAATGACCTGATGAGACTCACTCAGAATATACCAATATATACCGATATAAAACAGACCAGATATCATTCCCCTGCTGAAGGCGTGGAAAGAATGGACCTGCATCGACATAGCCAGGCCTGCTGATGAAGAAGAACAACAAACTGTTGTTCGAGTGTTATATTAAGAGAAAACCAAAAGAAACTGTTGGAAAAGATTATTAGAGCTCTGGAAAAAATATTATAAGTATAAAGGACAAAATATGGTTAGAGAAAATGGAAAAAGAGGAGAGAATAATAGAAGTGAGAAAGGAACTGCAAGGAACGACTGGTCCAGAAGAAATACACGTACAACAGACTTGAAAAAGCTGCGACATGGAGAGAGGTCATCAACAATATACAGAAGACATTAGTCTACCTCCAAGTAGAAAGGCACCAGAAGAAATTAACCCAGAACTAGATACGCTCCGCGACAGTATTCTGGAATTAATGTTAGCTGAGGAAAGGAAAAGGTTACCATTTTTGTAATCATGTGATAAATTGAAGTAAATATGCCCTTTTGTTATCACTGATTACTAAAACAAATATCCACTGCCATTGTTTTTGTATTATATGTATATGAATATGTAAATATTCAGAAACACACACACACAAACATACATGAGTATGAATGCACCCATGTATATAAATGAATCCATTTTATGGATGTGGTAATGTACACGTGAATATCCCGTATTTTGAACCTGGATACATGAGAATATTTGGGTTTGTTGGTACAGCGAACAAAACGATGAGAAAATGAATGTATGAGGGCTTTTCTAACATTATTTGCAGTCAATTGAATATCCCAGACTTTCAGTGTGTTTACGTATATTTTTGCCTACTTAGTGTCATGTTGCATTTCCTACGCGAAGGAACTTGAATAAACAAAGTGAAATTAATAGTACCTATTGTAGGACGTTCACCGACTAATATTAATGGTAATAACGATGATGTAAATAAGAACAATATCAACAATGATAATAAAAGTACTAATAATATCAACGATAAGAAAACTGACATACAAAAAATATATACACACATACGAATATTCGTTGATACGTCTGTGCAAAGATATATGTACAGGGTGCGATGCGTAAATTGTCGCCATTTTATATTTTTTAATTCTCGCATGCGCATTGTGTCTTTTTGATTTTGTTGACTACACAGTATAGTAGGTTCTGTGGGCACCGTCTGTGAGAAAAAAACAACACTATGACGCAATTCATTCTGCCAGAAATTTGGAAACGACATGGTGTATTGTTTGGCATTCACGCCGGAATTTCCAATACAAACATTTCAGAGTATTTGGGTGTCAATCTGAGGACAGTGTCATCTAAGGACATGTACCGAGACTCATAAAAATCAAACATCCAGTCAACGTCATGGTGTTTGGAGTGATCACTAGTGGTGGTGATGTTATGCTTCCATTCATCTTCCCCACGGCCTCAGACTAAATTCGGAGGCCTACATCAAGTGCCTGGAGGAACGAATGCTGCCCCGGATAAAGAGGATGGTTGCTGGAAGACCTTATGTCTGGCAACAGGAATCTGCACCATGCGACACAAGCAGGAGAATTTGGTCATGGCTATCAGAAAATTTCTGCGATTACATCACACCTAAATTCTGGTGATCAAACTTCCCAGATTGCAAACCCCCTTGAATATTATGTCTAGGGCGCAGTTGAGCGAGAGACCAACAAAATTCCTTGAAACACCAAAGACGAACTGAAGGCAAGAATTATGGCAGCGTTCACAAACGTAAACAAGGAGACCGTCCAGAAGAGTCGCAGGAGGCTCCGAAGTCGTCTGGAAGACGTGTTCGAAGCCCATGGCGATTTTATTGAATAAATTTACTGTTTAGTATTTCAAGATATTTTTATGGAATTTTCCTAAATATATCTGTTAAATTGAGATGTCAGCGTTCTTTTCAATTTTGCCTAATTTAGAAGACAATTTATTCACCGCACCCTGTATAGGATGTATGCATACATATATATTTTGTGTGGATACACACGCAGACACACACACACACACACACACACACACACACACACACACACACACACACACACACACACACACACACATACACACACACACACACACACACACACACACACACACACACACACACACACACATATATATATATATATATATATATATATATATATATATATATATACGTATATATATATATATATATACGTATATATAAGTATACATATATATACATACACATGTGTATGTGTGTGTGTGTGTGTGTGTGTGTGTGTGTTTCTCTGTGAATGCGTGTTTGAGGTTGTATGTATTTCTGTTTCTGTAATATAGGATCTCAGACAGAGTTTCCGACCATGCGTTTTCGATCAAGTAAATTAACAGGCATATCTAATTAGCGCGTAAGTGGCTTAACATTTTACTGACACGTGTTGAATCTGCATGTGTGTACGTATGTACGCACGTATGTATGGATGCATGTATGTATGTATGTGTATGTATGTATGTATGCGTATGTATGTATGTATGTGTGTATGTTCATACACATACAAATTATATATATATATATATATATATATATATATATATATATATATATACACACATTTCGTTTTTGGAGTTGGTTTGCAAGATTCTTTATGTGAGTTCGTGTGTTGAAGCATATTGATCATGCAGAATACATACATACAAATATACACGCATACATATATACATGCCCGCACACACACATACGTACATGCATACATGCATGTGTATGCACACACACACACACACTGACCCACAAACATGCGCACAAACAAACAAAATGAACGCAGCTTGATTAATAGACAGAATCAACAACTAACAAAAAGATAGCGAGACACAACGTAAGTTTCAGAAAAATAAATAAGTAAATGGAGCTATTTTGCGCACGATCAGGTTTAATTATTACAATAATAAAAATTATCAGTGGTAGTAACTATACCAACTTATATAGTGGAACGTCATCAGAGCGGAAAACGAAAAAAAGGAAGAAAAAATGAAAAGCTTCATGATGCCCAAAATAGCGCAAACAGAAACAGCTGTTAGATGAGATATTGTCTTTTATTGTAATCAATAAATAATAATTGATGTTTATCAATTATCAATTATCTCCATTTTCTTATTTTTGTGAAATATAGAAAAACCTTTGGTTTATTCTTTTCCTTACCAATCATTTATGAGCATTAATACTAATAATCATAATCACATACAGGTAACAGAGCAGTAATTCATTGGATATAAATATCCCTTAGACGGGTTTTATGACCTCTAAGTGAACTCACCTTTACACACACACACACATTATATATCAGCAGCAAAATATTCGGAAGTGAATATTTGTAAGTTATTAATATTTCTATTATTATCGAAGGCAATATAAATGTTTCATGACAGCAGAAACATTAATATAGATAGTTGCAGGCTACCAAAATAGCATTATATAGCTAAAGGAATAACATTATAATATTTATCGTTATATATTGTATATTACGTATGTGAATATTCAGTATATTCTAGTTTATAATATAGACACTGCCAATTTTAACCCCATTACTGCCAAATAAAGTATCTTTCTTTAACCTGCTGGCTAAATGCGACACTAATGAGTATTAAGTGACTGTTAAGCTATATCAGCTAACGGCTGGTTTCTGTTTAACATCCGGTGGCAATAGATACTTGCTACTGCTGAAGGTCTAACAAGCAGAAATCTTCATTTAGGAACACTACCGTCGCTGCTGGCCAATTATAATTGGCAGCTAACATATTTCTGATTTTGATATGAAATGTTACTAAAAGAAGCTTTCTCAAGACCAATACAGCAGTTTAGCAAGCTTCCAGTATGATTTCCAATTTGCGATATATATATATATATATATATATATATATATATATATATATATATATATACATATAGATAGACAGATAGATAGATAGATAGATAGATAGATAGATAGACAGATGGATGGATAGATAGATAGATAGACAGATGGATAGATAGATAGACACGGTCAGATCAATAAGTATCCGGACTGTTGCCATCATAACGAAGCTAAAGCATGAAAATTGAAACCGCTTGGCAGAGATTGATCTTGATCTCTGCTGTGCATGTGCACTAAGCTCTGACGTTCTAGCTCACTTCCGCTGTTTACAGTAGTGCTTTGAAGGAAGGTGTGTAGCGTGTGATCGTCGAATTGACCAAGACAGAGAAAGCTGAGCAAAGAACCTGCATCAAATTTTGCCAAAAGGCTGTTTCTGATATTTTTCATATACATTTGAGCGTGTGCATGGCTCAACGTTATCAGTTGATCGATGGCTCTCACAATGGTATCTTCGTCAAAGCCATATGTTTCTGAAACTGGAATCTTATCTAGATTTCTTTATTCTTTAACTTAATCTTATATTCATATTTGGTGTTTTCAGAATTTACTTTTTCTAAGCTGGTAAACTTCAGTCAATGTATTTGATAAGCTGTTATCCATCAGAATCGTTGCAAAAATGAACTGGTATTTTAAAGTAGAATACCAGTGATCCGACTCTTGGTATATTAGATCAGAACTCACGTTTTTAGTTTCTGTCCTATTATTGAATTTACAAATGAATTGCTTATAGCAAGTATAAGAATAATGTTGTTAATGAGTTATAATGCTGTCTTTTAAATGTTGTCTTAATAAGAACTGCGCTGTCACTTTTGTAGAGAAAATAAAATATTAAGATTTGCCTTTAAGGTAATCTTCATAACTTTTGTCATGGGCAGAACCAGTCTTGATAATCTAAGCAAATACCGCTTCAAAAGTATCACTGTCGTCAGCGGCAACATCAAATAACATTGTTGTTAGAGATTAGCTTGTATATTACATAATCTTCTTATTTATCGCCATTGACACAAACACACTCAACACATTCTGTTTGATGTCGTTACCACGACATCAAGCTACACATCCTTATAAGAGATGAACAATTGTATAATGAGTGTTGAGCACTACCAGGACCAGGCTTACTTTTCCAGCATGCTGTACTGTTCACATAAGGTTATTTCTTTGAGCCATTCTTTCCAAACATCCGTTATACTACCCCTATAATCCGCTAATTTTACAATTTTGACAGAAACAATCCATCAATGTATTCTTCTTCATTATAAATTCCTTGATTAACCAATTATTTACCGCAAGAAAGCACCAGCCCTTTGAATATATATTATCTATGATGTTTTTCATATTACTCATGGCGAAATTTTATAATAGTGAGACGTGATATTTTCCGCTTTTTATATATTTGTGACGTAAACTAATTGCGTATATTGTTCTACCTTCCTGGGTTTATTTTATAAATGTAATGATACTTTAAGAATAATTACAAATGATACCCAATTAGCGACAATGATTAGAAGTTTGGCCTCTAACACTTTTCTGTTTAATTATGAAATGCTTATTAGAAAACATTCGATTCAATAATTACCCGGATGTTATTAACCGGAAGATGCTTTTATTACAGAGTTAATGACAACTCTTGTAAATGTTCCTCTCAATACGGGAAATACGTTTATATCAACATCTGTACATCAATAGCTCAATGAGTGTGTGTGTGTGTGTGTGTGTGTGTGTATATATATATATATATATATATATATATATATATATATATATATATAAAGATATATATATATATATAAATATATATATATAAATGCATACATACGTACACGCACACACACACACACACACACACACACACACACACACACACACACACACACACAACTCATATATGTATTAGTGCTTGTGGTTATTTGACGAAACACATGACCATCACCAAAATAACAATATATGTATATACATATAACATAATATATATATATATATGAAGAAATTGATACATACACTGATAGAGAGATATATGTAATGTACATACGTATGTATGTATGTATGTATGTATGTATGTATATGCGTATGTATTTATATATATGCGTAGGTATATAGAAATTTATTTCCCAACAAAATTTGCGCACAGAGACTGAACCTACAAAGATACAATATGTTTCAACATACGATTTTAGACAGGAAATTTTCTAAATCACTTACGGAAATAGAAAGCATTCGTGTGTCTGCTTGTTTGTGTCTGATTGTTTGTGTGTGTGAGAGAGAGAGAGAGAGACAGAGAGAGCGTGTGCGTGAGTGCATATGTCATTTTTTAAAAGAAAGTGTTGACAGTGATTTCGAATTTTCTTTCTGCTCAGCTTTGATGAAAGCGTGGCATATTTCATATCATCTCGGCGTTATATAATCTCCCAAAGGCGGCGAGCTAGCAGAAACGTTAGCGCGCCGGGCGAAATGCTTAGCGATATTTCGTCTGCCGTTACTTTCTAAGATCAAATTCCGTCGAGGTCGACTTTGCCTTTCCTCCTTTCGGGGTCGATAAATTAATTACCAGTTACGCACTGGGGTCAATGCAATCGACTTAAACCGTTTGTCTGTCCTTGTTTGTCTCCTCTGTGTGCAGCCCCTTGTGGGCAGTAAAGAAATAAGAAACGTTAGCAGCCGGGCGAAATGCTTAGCGGTATTTCGTCTGTCTTTATGGTCTGAGCTCAAATTCCGCCGAGATCAACTTTGCCTTTCATCCTTTCGGTTTCGATAAATTAAGTATCAGTTGCGTACTAACGTCGATTTAATCGACTTGCCCCTTCCCCCAAAATTTCGAGCCTTGTGCCTAGACTAGAAAATGTTATATAGTCTCTGATAAGTTTATTTCTTCTGGAGTAAGTGAAGTTCTCTTGAGTAAATAGGTCGTAGTTTCAATTCAGATGGAAGAATAGTATGATTGATTTTTATTGACTAAAGTTGGACTTGTGCTGTTGTTCAGAATTCGGTGAAGCACAAAACTTTGTAT
>NC_142932.1:119167612-119172612 GCF_046866305.1 Octopus bimaculoides | reverse complement strand
TACAGCTCTCTTTTACATCCCTTTCTGTAAACTCAAACACACATACACACACACACACACACACACACACACACACAAATATGTATATATATAATTTGACATACTCGAGAATAATTGAATACTTTAATTTCGAATATATTTAGCGCCGTTTTATTTCCACAATATATAAAAATAATTCTTTCTACTGGAGGCACAAGGACTCATATTTTGGTGGGAGGGCACTAGTCGATTAAATCGACCCCTGTGTTTCACTGGTACTTAATTTATCGACGCCGAAAGGATGAAAGACAAAATCGACCTCAGCGGAATTTGAATTCAGAACGTTTTGGCAAACGAAATGTCGATAAGTTTTTCGCCCGGTGTGCTAACAATTCTGCCACCTCGCCGCCTACCATACATAAAAAAAATGAAAAGTAACTGAATACCAGAAATATACAGGCTGCTTAAACATCACAGGTTATTGGTTTCAAGTTTTGGCACAAGACCTTCAATTTTGAGGGAGGGTTAAAATTGATTTCATTGCCTGCAAGACTCAACGGGTATTTACTTTACAACCGGGAAAGGAAGGAAGACAAAGCTGATCCCGGTGGTATTCGAACTTAAAAAGTGAAACTGAAAGATATGCCGCTAAGCATTTTTTTCATGCGTTCACGACTGTGCCAGGTCGCTCCTTTAAAAAAATTACCGCGAGTCATTCTATAGGAGGTTTTAACGACTCGGTCAGTTTGACAACTCATCGTCACAGCGTATTAAAATTTATTTTAGTGATGTTTGAATAAAAATAATATATAGGAAAGAAACTGAACTCTAAACTTGGCGGGATTAATGAAATGGTTAAGACTTTACTAATTTACAAGTTCTTGTTGTGCCTATGATTGGAACTTTAGGAAGATTGTTATGCCAGCATAAACACACTGATTGTAGTCCACTACGATTTTCAATTTACAATAATACTAAGGCGATGTGTTGGCAGAATCGGTAGCGCGCTTGGGGAAAAATGTTTAGCAATATTTTGCTTGTCTTTACACACTGAGTTCAAACTCCACAGATGTCAACTTTGCCTTTCGTCCTTTCGTAGTCAATAAATTAAGTACCAGTTGAGAGCACTTGTCGTCTATCTCAAAATTTCACTTCTTGTGCCAAAATTTGAAACCAATATATAAGAATAAAATATCATTAACGGTGGTGCCACAGCTTTGAGCTGAAATTGATAAAAATTTTCTCGGTCTTGTTTTCGCGATAATTATGATTTCACGGTCAATTTGTGGATAATTCTTTGCTGATAATCTTTCTACGTGCCTGTGGCAAGTGATTATACAGATTAATAAATTTAATAAAAAAAAAAAATACAATGAATTCCAGGCAACTGATTATAAATATTAATAAACAACAAAATTATTAATAAGCAACAACATTTTATCCGAAGCGAATAAAATATTAAATCATTTATTAACGAAGATCAATACCAAACAAATATTTTGCTCCGAATTTCTAATACTTTAGCGAATTATTTAAGTGTATACACGTCTATCTCTGGTCATGTTTCCTAAATATAAGACTTTTTCTCTGAATCATTGAGACCCTTTATGAGAAGAGATAAATGATTACTCTATTCTATTTCTTTCTTTTTGTTTTGAATTTTTTCTTTTGGTTAGAAAACAAATTTAAATTGTTTGTTATATTCCATGATTCTTTCTATGATTCATGACGCTTTTTGTGACTCATCTTATCACCCTTTTGAAATATTGACTTCATTTCTAGATCTGTTTCTTCTCTCTGGACTAGAGAGTTTAATTAATGGTGGATAATTATGTTGAGAAGCAAAGATGTCACAGAGCAGCGTCCACCTCAATCCTAGCATCAGACAATCGTTGTGATATCTGAAGGTACTGGTGTGCTTTCAGCTTCGGACTTCGGAGTCACATGCGCTATTATCGCAGTGAACACAGACTTTGTCATCCGAGGAAGTACCAACTATATAATTGTGTAGGCAAAAAATCGTATAATTTTTACAGTACATTTACAAATCATATCTGTAGGTACAGAATACTTATTGATGATATGTTGATATATTCGTATCACAATTAAATGAATATAATGGAGTTTCATCATTAGTCCATTAAAGCTCAATTCAAATATCTCGTCTGTAAGATTCATTTTTCATGTAATAGTTGTCCTTGAACCAATCTTGACTGCAATACTAAAGACACAACTTCAACACTTGTTTTACTATACATCCATATAAATTCTTTTTTCCTTTTATGTTATTTATAAGTGTTCATCTTTCTTGTACTTACTCAGTTGTCACGTAAAAAGGCTGTATCAATTACCATCCCGTGTTTTATCTTTTTGTTGACAATAAAGATATCTGACATTTTCAGTTCCATTATATGGTGGCTTTGGATGCTTAAGTCCTACAGCCGCTTAATGTTCCCATTTCTTTTCAAAGTATTAAGTTTATGTTCATTCTGTTCCATATATTGCCTCTATCCAAATTCTATTTTCTATAGAGTATCAAATGAACAATGCTCGAAATATTGTCTTGTCTCAATTTCTATTATCTTTGTCCGAAATTTACTGCATTTCCTCACTATATGGCTGATGCAGTCAATTCTGGTTTTTGTTTTTTGCCCTAAATTCTCTATATCAGCAATTCAAAGTTTCCATTGCCAAACGTCATTCCAATTCCCACTTCTCTTTTCAACGCACAGCCACCGACATCATATCATAAACCATATTTTCTATGATTCCATTAACGTGTACACACACGACTTCGAAATGTTTGCGTGTGTAATTTCCCCATTGAAATTTTCTACAAATACATTGAAGAAATTAATGTATCTTTAGTTGCAACCCTTCGATTTGAAATTACTGCTACTCCTCACCAACGTATATCATAACCCCCATTTTTTCCCCGGTACTTCCCTGCCCGCACCTCCCAAATCCTTTTAACAATGGATGCTAAATCCCTCTCCTCAGTCATCGTACACAACGACTTGTTCCTTGCAATTAGATACTCCCTGGACCGTGTAGCGTTGCCATCTCTCTGATTAACAACAAACTCAATCACTTCATCACAATTGTGAATTCATTTCATCTTACCATAGTCCTGGAGAGATGACGTAGGAATTGTTTTAAGATATCGGAAAGATGAGAGGAAATAATTTCTGGGGATTTTGTTTTGCACCGAGTTATCTAATTGTATTTTCTATATTTATCGTGTACAAACCATCTAAGTCCCAGTTCTAACCTACTAATACCAAATTTTCAATCTACTCATCACAAATACATCATTCATTGATTTTCGGATTATAGCACCATTGTTACCTAAAACATTACGTTTATTTTGTACAAATATGGTTTCGCGTGCCTTTCTAATATATACTCACTCCCTTATCAAATTTATTGAAACTAAATGATATAATCAATGATTAGGCCTCACAGAGTGTTTCTCAGAAATACATACATAGGGTTTCATATATAAACGTACTCTTCAACTAAATTTGACCATTATTACATGAACTAAATTCTACGTGCGGGAATATTTACACAACAATTTTAGAGCTTTTCTGTTTCTTACCGGTATTCGTTAGTGAACAAATTGTAATCTACTTTATCCTTTATAAAATATATTTATGCCTAAATCTGTATTCTTCTCTTATGATTTCATTCTTATTCTGCTCACTAAATATATCTTTAGCAGTCTATGGAAATGGCGTCGTGCTATAAAAAGTACCTGTTTTATACTAGAAACGATGAAATCGATTAGCTCCCTCCCCTAAATTTCTGGTCCTGTGCCTATAATAGAATATTTGTACCCTGTAAGGCGGCGAGCTGGCAGAAACGTTAGCACGCCGGGCGAAGTGCCTAGCGGTATTTCGTCTATATTTACGTTCTGAGTTCAAATTCCGCCGAGGTCGACTTTGCCTTTCATCCTTCCAGGGTCGATTAATTAAGTACCAGTTACGCACTGGTGTCGATGTAATCGACTTAATCAATTTGTCTGTCCTTGTTTGTCCCCTCTATGTTTAGCCCCTTGTGGGCAATAAAAAATAAGAAACGTTAGCATGCTGGGCGAAATGCATAGCAGTATTTCGTCTGACTTTACGTTCTGAGTTCAAATTCGTGCTTGCAGAATTGTTAGCACGACAGACAAAATGCTTCCTCCGTCTTCAGCTTTTGAGTTCAAATTCTGCCGAGGTCAACTTTGCCTCTCACCCTTTCGGGGACGATGAAATAAGTACCAGTTAAGTGCTGGGGTCGATGTCAGCGACCAACCGCCGAGGTTAACTTAATATGGAATACGACTCCAGTCTGGACTCAACCCAAGCTGATTTTTTATGTAGGATAAGTGCCAGATTATTAAGCCTGCTCATATATTTAAATCACTTGACACGCTTCGAGAGCCGGGCAGATAAGCGAAATAAATCTTGTCTTCAATTTGACTGGGACTAATTTTGAAATATTCCTTCGAACGGAATCGATCTGAACAGCAATAGTAAAAGAAAAAAAAAGCACTATAATATAATTTTATCATTTGTTCGTCAGTACTACACTCCTATACCATGTAATGTTAAATTAACTTGTTGAAACACGATCACAGATACGAACGTAAATGAACTTATGCATAAAAAATATTATTCACTTGTTTAATCCACACATTGATGTATAAAGTATTGATATAGACAGAAAAAGGAAAATACTACTGATAGCAATTGATAATATAACTCTTGTTTGTACATTATAAAATGGCTTCATGCTGTTATTTGGGAAATATAAAATTATATTTTCTTCTGAATATAATTGAATACCAAAAACACAAGTATTAAAAATCCATTAGTGTTTTTCTCTACACCGATGCAGTTTATTTATATCATGTTATTATGTTGATAGTTGCTAAATGAAATAAATATTTGATGCATTTATATAACAAAGATGGATACGATTTATTCAATAATTTAGTCTTCCAATACAAAAAAACAAAAACGCAGAAGTCATTA
>NC_142932.1:119132612-119162612 GCF_046866305.1 Octopus bimaculoides | reverse complement strand
CTCAACCATATATATATATATATATATATATATATATATATATATGCTAAGTACTTCTTTCAGTTCCCGTCTACCAAATCCACATACAAGATTTTGGGTCTTTGCTCGGCCTGGGCCTATAGCAAAAGACACTTGCTCAAGGTGCTATGCAGACGGCTGGGACTGGGAACCATGTGGTTGTGAAGCAATCTTCTCACCACGATTACGTCTGCACTTCGGCGCAGTTACCTTCTCGATACGCGACATATAATTTGTTGAACCATTTGGGAATTACAAGTGCAGACGCATTTGCAGCTGATCCCTTGTCAGAATTGTCATGGTTTGATGTATTAAAGAAGAATGGAGCATGAGTTTTTGTCAATAAATTTCTTTGCTTACAAGAAAAGACAAAACAATAACAGCCACTTATGACTAACGCGAAATATTTTCAAAGAAGGGAAAATGCTTTACCATGTTCTCAATATTTTTATGTCTCTCATTAAAGAAATTCGTCAGCACAGCAGGCGTGTCTTCGTGGTAAGAACAAATCATATGGTTCCGGGTTCAGTCACGCTGCGTGGCACATTAGACAAGTGTCTTTTACTATAACCTCGGAAAAGGGTCTTTAATATAACAGACATTAGTGGCTTTACAACTCCGTATGCTAGCGGTTCGGCGAAGGAGATTGACAATAAAAAAAGAAAGAAAATGCATTGAGATCGATTCGTTCGACTAACATTCTTCAAGGCAGTGGCTCATTGTGGTTGCAGTAAACAAGTAAAAAATGAAAGATAAAATATAAAAGATAACACGAACATGAGTATTTGGTTCCAGAATGTAGTTGGGAACTAGGTTGCCGCGGTGTTAGTCACGCAGGGAAGCAATTAAGTTATTTTGGCTACGTTGCTGCGCTCGGAGAAACTTTGTTTACGAGAACCTTATGCAAGATATTATGATATCGTGTATGTCAATTGTATCAGCACAGACAGATGGTAAGGCGACGAGCTGGCAGAAACGTTAGCACGCCGTGCGAAATGATTAGCGGTATTTCGTCTGTGTGACACCGGTTGAAATGCTTAGCGGTGTAACGGCTCCGTGAGTTTGGATTTATTAGTAATTATTTGAGTGCGTTTGTATAGTAAGTGCAAGTTTCTATTGACTGTTCTTGTGTTATTTCCTGTTATAATTATTTGTGTGATAATCTTCGTTCGAAAACTATCGTGTGTTCTCCCCTGTGGGGGAAACATTAATCGCTGGCAAGATGCCGAATAGTGTATCTTCGTCTGGTTAAGAGTTAACCGATGGAAAACATATTGAAAGTTTATTGTTTGGAGATGTTTCAGATTCTTCTGAAGGTAAATCGCCAAAACCAACGAATTCTACTGTGAAAAGCCTTCAAACAGAAGGAAAACGAAAAAGAAGTTTTGCGTCGGCGGCTGGAGGTGGAACCCGCCAGCTGTCGACAAGCGAAAGCGACCTACTAATGTACAAAGACATGATTACAATTCAAGACGGTGTTGTCAAAATCCAACCCCCAGAGGATTATTTATTGTCAGAAAAAAAGAAAACTATCATATACAAGACATACTGTAAAAAAGAAAGAAGAATTGAGCGAGTAAGCGAGGAGAGAGTGGAAAAATGTTTGAAATCCATCTGGCAGGATATCATATATCTGACCAGAGGTAAAAAGTTTGGTACCATCGAGGTACAACTAAAAAATACTGAAACGGCACAGATGCACTCGATAAATTCATTGAAAACAGACGATTTAATTCTAATACCTATATACATGGGTATGAGGACTGCCAACATACGAATAACAAAGGTCCCTCCTAAAGTCGACCCTATGTGGTTGATGGCGGCGGTCCTGGCAAAAAAAAAATAGAGGAGATAAATATCCTTCAGGCTAACGTCTCTGAAAAGGCAAATTGGACCGGACACATGGTCCACTTCATTATACAAACAGAACAAACTGTTTTAGAACATCTTCCAGAAAAAAATAGAAGTTGGGGAGGAGTTGTTCCTCAACGTTTTTGTCGAGGGGCGTAAATCCCGATGTTTTCAGTGCGGTCAGATAGGCCATATAAAAAAATACTGTAAGGAAGGCGAGGAGGAATCTGAAGGTGAGGAGGAAGAGAAAGATAAAGAAACCGAAGGAAAGAAAATTACCAGTAAAAGAAAAATAGAAAATGCTAACCAAGTAAAACAAGTAGAACAACGACCAACAAAAGCAGCAAAAAGAAACCGACCACAAATAACAAGGAAAGAAGTGGAGGACAGAGGGATAGTAGCACTTCACAGCAAAAATGTTGATTTAATGAGAGAAATAAAAGCAAAAAAATCAGCCACCAGAATAGCAGAACTGTCTGAAAAATTTCAAAATTATGAACTATACGAAATGGATTCAAAGACTCATAAGATTTTAATAAATACATACAGAACGTCTGTATCGGCAATGACACTGGAATTTAACCAGTCCATTTTTCAAGACTTGCCACCTCCGACCCTATGTCAAGAAAAGGTGGAGAGTCCCTCTCCACCGGACGAGCACTGATTAACAGGTAAGACATGTCTGTTCACATTGGTTGCTTAAATGTTCGTGGCCTGTTGTCTAGCTGGAAGCAAGGACGCTTCCTAAATGACATCAGGTCAAGAAAATTGGATGTGATTGTTGCAACGGAAACCCGAGTAAAGAGGCCAAGAGATCTGTCCCCCCCTCCTGAACGGCTACGAGAAATACGTTTCTGCGAGTCGGGCGGGAGGTGGGGGTGGGGTGTTGGTCCTACTAAAAAGAAACCGGGTAACCGAGAAAAAGTTGTTTTTTTCTGATCCAGAAGGCAGGCTGGTCGTTCTTGACCTGACATTCAGTTGTGGCAAGATAATCAGGTTAGTTGCTATTTATGCACCCAATATTATGGGCCCGCAAAGTGAATATTTTCGCGACCTGGGCAAGTTCCTGGCCACGTCGCATTCGCCAGTATTGTTAGGAGACTTTAACACAATATATGAGGCACACACAGATTGTGTTGGCTCGAACACGAACAGAAAATGTAACCCAGGCTTACGGGATCTGCTAAGTCACTTTCAGCTAGCAGACCCATATAGGTTGGAACACCCGAACACTCCACAGTGGACGTGGTCAAATAGTGACGGGTCTACCAGAACATATCTAGATAGGATTTTAATTAGAGAAACAGATAAGTCTATAGCTAAGTGTCCACAGTTTTTTCCAGTCAGCTACAGTGACCACAAGATGGTTACCTGTAAACTGACAATAGACAAGTTACATAGTCAGGGATCTGGCTACTGGATACTCAATACGTCCCTTTTGGCGATTGAGGAATACAGAAAGCGGATCAAGATGTTAATTCAGAGGGCATTGACAGGTACCATCATTAATAACAAATGGTGGTACGCCCTAAAAAGAGCCATCAAATATGAGTCTATTAGGTTTAGCATAAGTTTAGCTAAGAAGGGACGTAGAATAGGAGATGGTATAGTTAAGGAACTAGAAGAAGCCTGGAGGACTGGCAATGCGGATCAAGTGAAGGTGAAAAGACTGGAGTTAAACCAGCATCTTGAAGCCCAACGCATGGGAAGTATTGCCAGAGCTATGTTACGTGCGATGGGAAGTGAAGGAATCAAGGCCGCTGGATGGGCCCGAGTGGTGGAAGCTCGGCAAGGAAATAGTTCCACGATACGGTCTTTGACGAACTATAATGGCGTCTTGATAAACGAACCCGAGAAAATGTGTGAGGCCTTTCGGAAGTACTTCGCTCAGCTGTTCGGGGGTGACGGCGGTCCTGATGGTGGGAGAGCCCTCGAGGACTTTCTTGCCGGTCTGCCCGTGTCTCTCGGGGTCGGATGCGGAGTCTTGCGAAGGGCCAATCACGCCTGGGGAGGTGAAGGAGGCTTTGGCCGACTGTAAAGCGGGTAGGTCGCCGGCACTTGATGGTCTTCCGTATGAGCTGTATAAATGTATGCCAGACTTGTTCGGACATCTACTGGCTGACGTTTACGCGAACTGGCAACAGAATGGGTTTATCCCCAGATCTGTGCGCCGGGGAGTAGTGACGTTGGTCAGAAAGGACCCGGACAAGGGGGACGTTATAGAGAATTTCAGGCCCATCACTCTGTTAAACGCAGAAGTGAAGATTTTGGCCAAGGTCTTAGCGAAAAGGTTGGCGCGTGTCGCGGATGGTATAGTCTGGGAGGCACATACATGTGCCATCCCAGGCAGAACCATTCAGGATACCCTCCATCTTATCCGCTATACCATAGAGAGGGTTGGTAATAAATCTGGCAAAGGTGGGGAACTGGTACATTTGGACCAGCCTAAAGCTTTTGATAGGGTTGACCATCGATACCTGGCGACTGTGCTTGCGCGGTTCGGCTTGGGCCTTGGATTCTTCAGGTGGTTTATTGCTTTGTACCACAACATTAACTCGATAGTTCGGGTGAACGGTTTCCTTTCGAAGCCGTTCTGTATCAGACGCTCGGTTCGTCAAGGATGTCCGCTCTCACCGCTTTTGTATGTGGTAGCTCTCGAGCCACTACTGCGGAGGTTGAGTGGCATTCCGAGAGAACCAGGTCTAGAGGAGTTTGTGACGGCTTACGCGGATGATATCACTATCAGCGTAACCTCAGTAGCACGCCTACGTGAAGTGGGTAAGACTATTGAGGCTTACGAGGAGGTGGCAGGAGCAAAGATTAACCGGGAAAAGTCGGTCGGCTTACAACTCGGCACCTGGGTTGCCTTCAGACAGCGCTGTTGGGCGCTGGACGGAGGGACCGGTTAAGTTGCTGGGAGTTTGGTTTGGTCCAGGCCTCCAGATAGAGAAGAATTGGACGGAGGTATTGAGCAGGGTGGCTGCAGTAGTCAAGACCTGGTCTTGGCGGTGGCTATCCCTGAAAGGGAGGGCGGAGGTGGCCAATGTGTTTATCGCATCGGTCATTACCTACCGCCTAACCGTCGTGCCTTGTCCGGATTCGTGGTTGATCAGGTTGGAGAGACAGCTCTTTCGCTTTTTGTGGAAGTGCAGGTCGCCACTTGTGAAACGCTCTGTCTGCTGTCAAAAGCCTTTAAAGGGAGGTTTAGGGATGCCTTGGTTAATGATGCGCAGGCATGCGTTGAGATTGAGGCATCTCTGGATTCTCCTGGATAGTGAACGAGTGTGGTCTCCGCTGGCCAGACAAATGTTCCCCGAGTTCAAAAGTGTTCGCGAACAGGAAGCCTGGTGTTCTCGTAGACCGAGGTCGAGTGAATGGCATAAAGAGTGTCGTAAGGCCCTCTTGCTTTTCCGGCGCTCGGGCAACGCCAGCGGTGGGGGTTCCACACGGATTTTATATAGTGGGTTGGTAGAGTCTGAATGCGACGATGGCCTAGGGGTGACTCTAGGTCTCTGGTTTATTCAACTGGACAGCCTGTTTCACCGTACATTCGGGTTGAGAACGTTGGACAACTTCCAAAAGTCCTTAACCTGGCAATGCTACAGAGGTGCCTTGCCCGTTTGGGATAAGCTTGCAAGACACGGTAAGCGTCAGTCGCCGACCTGTCCAAGATGCGGGGGAGACAGGGAAACCATCCCTCAGGCTATTGTTCAGTGTCCGGAGATATCTGAAATGTGGGCTTATGCTGAACACCTGTTGTCCGGCGAAGGAAGAGTACAGCTGTCGACTGAGTCAATTATAAAAATTGATCCACCGGGAGTTTTAACAAACGAAGGTGAGAATTGTTTTTTCACAGCAATAGCGAAAGAGGCAGTATGGAAGACGAGGATAAAAGGAATTAAGACAGGCAACTTTATCTCTGGCCACAATTTAAGTTCATTTTTTACTTTTCATTTGAAAAGGAAAGTGTGGCTGGAGAGGAGATGTCTGTCGGAGTGTACGTTCTAAAAGAGATGGAAGCATGTTGCACGAGTGTTGTGCGTGCAAGGAACCGTGCGAATAGTCAGAAAAAAATGGAAAATAGGTGCCAGCGATAGATCGGGGCTTGTGGGGTCGGAGCATGGCCTGATCATCGCTTCATTTGTGTTGTCTAACGTACTGTTAATATCATTCGATTTTTTATATTTTATATTATTTTTAAAGTCATATTCTATGTAGACCATTCGCATTACTGATCCCAATCAGTTGTTTTGTACCATTCTATGTTTAGCCCTCTGTGGGCAATAAAGAAATTGGTATTTCGTCTGCCGTTACGTTCTGAGTTCAAATTCCGCCGAGGTTGACTTTGCCTTTCATCCTTTCGATAAATTAAGTACCAATTACGATAAATTAAGTACCAATTACGCACTGGAGTCGATGTAATCGACTTAATCTCTTTGTCTGTCCTTGTTTGTCCCTTCTATGTTTAGCCTGTTGTGGGCAATAAAGAAATAAGAAACGTTAGTACGCCGCGCGAAGTACTTAGCGGTATTTTGTCTGTCTTTATGTTCTAAGCTCAGACTCCGCCGAGGTCGACTTTGATTTTCATCTGTTCGGGGTCGATAAATTAAGTACCAGTTGCGTACTGGGTCGATCTAGTCGACTGGCCCCCGCCCCCAAAAGTTTCGGGCCTTGTGCCTAGAATAGAAAAGTACGGAAAGAGGGTGAAGATAGAGACATACAGTACACCCAGTGCCCTTCTTTATATATGTACGTATAAAGATGTGCACTCGTGCACCTGCATTTGTGTGTGTACAGTAGAACCTTGCAGTCCGAGTTTTCCATTGTACGTGTAATTTGCTGTACGAGCTGAGTCGCGTGCCAGTTTTTGTCTTGAAGTACGATCGGAAATCTGCAGTACGAGCGAGTTTCATACAAGCACAAATCATACCATCTTTAATGTAACTCAGTTCATAAAACCAATTTATGTATCTCTTTTGCATTCTCTCTTTTTTTATAACTGCCCGTTTTGCTTGTAACTACACTTTTCCTGTTTTAAAACCCACAAAAATTATTTTTCAGTGGTTTTGGACGACTGGAACGGATTAATTATAGTTTATTTAATTTCAATGAGAAAAATTGATTTGTAAAACGAGTAAATCGTAAGAAGAGCTCAGCCATGGAACAAATTAAACTCGTACTGCGAGGTATCACTGTATTATGTAAGAAATCGCGTGTGTCATCTTGAAAATCAGAAGCTCAATCTTTACATTCACAGCGCTTTACGATGGATACCAACTGAACCAACAGCATTTCAATCTATCTGCAACTGCTCTCACAGTTAAGTTTTTACTACAATGTGTTTGGAATAAAATATATAAAACTTCTCATTTTAAAAATAACTTTTGAAGTGTGTTGAGGCATTGTGTCGCGCCAATGTCTGGATTTTAAATGTTCTATAGTTGCCAATATTTCAGGAAATCAATGTAAAAATAACAAAAACAGTTAGATTAAATGCATAATGTATACGCACGAAAGTAAAATGTAATAAAAGCGATTTTTTCAGTGTATAGAAATTGATTCCTAATGCATTTGTCACGATATAATATTTTGCTGCAGGCAACGCAAACTTTACATGAAATAGGTTTTTAAAGTGAAACCTGATAATTTCTAAATGCTTGTAATGGAAAATATTGTATACATCAAGTGTACTTTATGCCATCTAACGATAGTTACTATTTAACTAGTATAATTTCCCATCTTCACATTTATGATTGTTCTTGAAAGACAGACTTTTCCATGAAGTTTAGCAAAGGAAAATGCATATTTATTAATAAAACTGAACAGACAAGCATTGTTAGGTATGGTGTGTCGAGTTAAAAGTTTTATCAAATGTTCGAAGTTATTTGCTTTATTTGTCAAGTTACAACAAAAGCGGTCTAGCATTAAAATTAGAGGCCATCATGCTGCACCGTCTGAAACCGACTTTCTGCCATTTCTTGGATGCCGCCCTGATACCAGTTATTGTCTTTCGAGGCGTAAAACTCCTTCACTGAATCTATTTACTGTGAGTGATATCGGTTTGATTCCTTCAGTTTTCTGTGAATTATTCCAGGTAGGTCGACCGATTCGAAGTCTTTCCTTGTCTTGCTGCCGAAGAGAACGCCTTCCGCTAACCAACGTTGAGTATTTTTGTCGCGCAATCGCAGACGTCCGTGAGATGCCGAGTTCCCCTGATATTCCGATTGCAACTCGCTGAATTTGCCTTTATAGCTTGAAGCACGCCCTCGGAGTCCACGGTTTTATGCCTAATCGACCTTGCCTGATCATCGAGGTTCTTGCAGCCGGAAGAATTCTTCTTGAATCATCTGGTTACTGTTCTGCGACTAACCACGCCATTACCTTTCGCACAACAAATGGTTTTGGTTGCTCCTGCGGCGATATGGCCCTTTTCGAAATCGTAAGACATAAGTTCCCGAATTAGAATACGTTACACGTTAATCTGGGCGGTTTTCAAATCACACATGGAATGAAGCAAGTCACAGCGTGTCAGCACACCAGCTAACACAATACTACCAACATCAGCGGTTATGTCTAGAGTTTGACCTGCTTATGTCACGTGATATACATGCCGTAAAGTAGCGGATATGTCAATATTGCAAAACTTTTGACTCACATCAATATACAGCCCTAAAGAGTAAAAGAATCTTTTCTACTCTAGGCACAAGGTCCGAAATTTTTGGGGTAGGAGCCCAGTCGATTAGATCGATCCCCAATACGCAAATGGTACTTAATTTATCGACCCCCCCGAAGGGATGAAATGCAAAGTCGACATCGGTGGAATGTGAACTCAGAACGTAAAGACAGAGGGAATCGCGCAATACAAATATTGAAACAAGATAAACTATACTAACCGCATGTATATCAGACGAGCAATGGTAATAATATTAATTGTACTAAATATATTAATTTGTTCTGGTAATTCATACTATCAGTTCCTCAGTGTTACCAAATGTTATAATTGCCAAAACTGCTAACTCTTGGAAAGGTGAAAGTGACAATTGGATTATAAATTCCGTAATATATCAATTACATATACAAATTTACACATTTCGTTTAATTTGCTATTTCTTTGAATGTTTAAATCGTTATTTGAGAAAATTTAAACTATTTATCGCATCTAATTAATAAAGAGAATTCTATAATATCTAGTACTCTGAAAATAAAACCGAGATGTTGACAATATATGCTTAAATTTGACACTAAATGTACAGGAATAATTGTGTATGAGTGAAAATAATTATATGTCTGATTATATTTATCATACTTCATCTTTATATTTCAGCTACAATTTACGTACTGTTAATTAATTATGAACTCTTAAAATTAAATTTATGCAAAAGAGTCTTAACTCATAATAAAGACATTAGACATACATATACGTACGAACACAAAGAAAGTTTGAAAGCATCGAATGTGGTTGGCGTTTTGCAGAGAAGAAAGTAAATTACACACGTAGTAAAGCTGTTAGGAAAGCAGAAGAGGTAAAAACAATTGCTATCAGGCAGCTACGGGACTCGAATCTTCACCCCACGGGCTGGGCGCTCTAACCATTAAGGTAAATCGTTCCCGATAGCAATTACCCTCAGTTTTAATGTTGAATTATATCTTTGGAATGCAATAATATCTTATAAATAAATTTCGGAGCGTCGAATGTTGTTGGTATTTTGAAGACAAGAAAGTAGATTTAGAATGCACTAAGGCTGAAAATACAACTAAGAAAGAATGAGCATTTATGCTTCTAGGACTCGAAACCGTACCCGTACAACTCACACGACGGGCTTTCAGGTTCTGTTTACCAAACCCACTCCCAAGATGCTGGTCGATCTTTGGCTACAGTAGAAAACTCTTCTTGTTCAAAGTGTCACATAGTGTGATTGAAATCAGAACTACGTGGTTTAGAGGTAAATTTCTTATCAGTCACGCCTCAGCGTATATGCCACGCGTGAGCCTATATTCAAAAGTATTACATTATTGATTTCAAATTTTGTCACAGGGCTAGCAACGTAGGAGGAGAGAAGTCGATTACATCGACCAAGCACTCAACTGGTACTTATTTTATCGATCCCGGAAGGATAAAAGGCAAAGTCGACCTCGGCAGAATTTGAACTCAGTGCATAAAGATGGACAAAACGCCGCTAAGTATTTTGTCCGGTATGCTAACGATTCTGCCACCTGTCCGTGTAAGAAAATATTCTTTATTACTCTAGACACAAGGCCCGAAATTTCAAAATTCCGATATTTGGCAATTTCCCGGAATCTCCGTATCCGAAAAGGTGGGTTTTGGGGAAAAAGAAAATTTAAAAAAAAACAATAATTTGCCGGAAAATGGGTGTTGGGGGAGAGGAAGTTTTTCCGAAATATCCGTACACACGTTACAGAGTAATACATATTTATTAATTTTTACAATGGAAAGTTTGAAAGCGACTTCGAAGTTTTGGTTTGCACACATAAATACTAATTATTAGTATTTAACTAATTTATTAGAGATATTTCAATATACAAGACCCAGAATTTTGTGTATCCATCGATCAAAGATGTTGCATTTAGTCGTTGATATCTAATCGTATGTGGACAACTAATGAGAACACCTTTTTGTGGATATACTGTCTTCGATTTTGTGTAATAATAGGACTGCATTGGAGATTATTTTGTTTTTGTCTTTTAGTAAGATAGTACATTGTTGAAGGATTAACAATGATAATAACATATTTATGATAAGTCACTATTTGTAATAAATGACTGTTATATCGTTTATTAGATTATAACCTGAACTACGTTAGACAAATATAATGATTTTGGAATAGGAATTTGTGTCTGAACACAAATGATATTTTACACTAATTACTCACGGGAGTACTTTATCTGTACTACATCATGAGATGAGTTACAATTACTGTCTGTATATATGTGAGCATGTGTGACTTCATATATATATGTGTGTGTGTGTATGTACCTTATGCAATCAACGATCTTTTGCGATTATATGCAATTATTTCCTAAATTTCTAATACGGTTATTTATTCCTTACGACACCAGAAACCATTTCTCACATTAATGAACTGACGCAACTGCTCATGAAGAGAGGAATAATCGACTGTTCTAAGCTAGTCCATGATTTATTGGGAAAATTTGGTAATAGCAGCTCTGTCAAAGCATAGCATAACGTAATAACGTAGGAGGGATAGCCTATTACGATGTCATCTAATATATAGTGTCTTCCATACAAACTTTGAAAAGGTTTAAAATCTACTCGATGTTGGACAGTCTTGGTCTAAGCATAAACAAGCAGAGAATATGTAAATAGTTGTACTGGATGAAAGAAAAAGCCATCCACATGAAGTTTGTTGGACGGAACTGCAGCCATAATGTATACCGTTATTATTATTTTTTGCGGTGGTGGCTTCATGCCTGTAATTTATAACAGTTTGTCAACTTTAGTCTTTGCATTGCAAAATGGTCTCTTCCTTTACTTTTTTGTTTATTTTTCTGCTTTTGTATCACAATGCTTCAAGTAATCTGTAAGGCTCTCCTTTATCTCTTTGGTGACACCATCACAATATACAGTCTTTCGAGAGAAGGTGAAATAATTCGGTTTTGGAAAAGTGGGTGTCAAAGCACATGATTTGGTAAAGAATGGTTTCAAATTTTGGCAAAATGCTAAAATTTTTTTTTGCGGGGGACAATCGATTATATCGATCTCATTGTCCAACTGATACTTATTTTATCGACCCCAGAATGCTGAATGGCGTAGTGCACCTGCGTGGAATTTAAATACAGAAAGTAAAGACTGACGAAATTCCGCATGTCCGGCGTGCTAAAGATTCTTTTCTACTCTAATTACAAAGCCGGAAATTTTGGGGAAACAAGGTTAAGTCGATTATATTGACCCCAGTATTCAACTGGTACTTAATTTATTGACCCTGAAAGGATGAAAGGCAAAGTCGACCTCGGCGGAATTTGATCTCAGAACGTAACGACAAAGGAAATACCGCTAAGCATTTTGTCTGGCATGCTAAAGATTCTGCCAGCTCACCGCATTAATAATGCAATTGACAAGAGCTTGTAAACATTGGGTTGAAAAATGGTTTTGGATAGAATAATTTCAAGGATCTCCGTGCGATTTGAACCCACATCCCTTGAAGTCATTAAAGGTTTACTTCCGTGGAACACTCAATCTTTCAAATTTCTCTTTCCGTTTTAGAAACTTTACACTTATTAGCAAAATTTGTATGTTGTTGGCATCATAGCAATTTACAAACATTCTGTCATATCTACGGGTTATTCCATGTAAAGTCCCACGCGTAGTGTTCCACCTTTTCTATCCAGAAGTGTTTTTCAACCTAGTGTCCTCTGGATTCAATGTTCGAAATAAGACTTGTTTATACGTTTGAAGCATTTTTTTGACAACAGTCAAAGAGGAAAAACTGGAGAAAAATGTAGTCAAATTTATATATAAGAAGAATCAAAACCCAGAAAACACACACACACACACACACACTAACACATACGTAAGTACATATCAACAGGAAAAAAGAGAAACTATTAAAGACTTTGGTAACTTTCATAAATTAGAAGCGCTTGCGTATGGTCGGTGTATACATTAAAATAAATTACCCCACAAACAGCCTTCCTAAGGCCAATTCTAAAATGCTCTCCCTTCTCTCCCAAATTTATAATTGCAACATTAGGACAGGAACATTTCCACAAGAAGATAAAGGTTATTCATTGTGAGTTGTTTATAGAATATAACAAAGAAATGTGGCCCGTCCGAAATAGACAAAACTTTTGTTGGCATATATTCCTCAGTATTTGATGCGATTTCTAAGTCGTTAGTTGTGGCTGTCATAAAAGGTGGCACAAGATGCGAAAGTTTATCTCTTGGTTTCCCTTGTATTATTTATATTCTTGAATAATTGTATCTTTAATATACGATCTTTAATATACTTGTTAAAAGATTTGGTATACATACATACGCCTTTGTATGTGTGTATTCTGCATAAACATATATATGTGTGTGTTCTGCATAAACATATATCTCTTCCAAATTTACCTCTTTATATGCTAATATGAACATACATAGATACATACATACATACATACATACATACATACATACATGAGGCTTGGAAGCAACCCTTGTCTGATAACCTTAAATACATGTCCAAAGTAGTTGCTCGACTCTCCCGCAACGTATATATATATATATATATATATATATATATATATATATATATATATATGTAATGTATGTATGTATGTATAGAAGTTCTTTTCCTTTTCCTGTATATTCAACTGTTTTCTCTTAATATCTTTTGACTTGTAATCCAAATGAGTGTCAGTTTTTGTTTTTCTAATTCTTTTCCTTGAGTGAAATCGTACTACATTTGATAAGCCATAGGTAAATATGAGTTCCTTCACTTCAAATCGGATTGCAGCGAAATGCAAAGAATCCTTATATGCCTTATATGCTTTCCGGATTCTATCACACTTCTTTTTAGTTATGTTCAAAGCAGCGCTGGTTGTGTGATATCACGTGGTTATACTTAGCTTTAGAGATGCATGAGCCGTGAGATGTTATAAATTGTACAGCGCAACTAATATGTTCTCTTTGTAAAACCGATGTGTCTGTTTACTTGTGTTTGTTCTCTTACCTAGAAGTTCCGATACCAACCTGTACTTGTAGACGTTTCTATACGTCATCACACATTCTTAAAGTTTTACAAGCGCTTGACCGAAATGTTTGTATCAATATAATATCTCCGCTGTTTGGCTGTTGCTATCTATGCAAACAAAAAAAGTCATATCTCTAGTTTGTAGTGTTCGTTGATAGATAACGTACCGACATCAATCGATGTTGCTAAAAAATATCAGCCAAATCTTCGTTCACTAACAACATTTCACTAACTAATTCGATAATGAGTTATGCACCTAAATTTTAGAAACAGATAACATGAAACCAATTAGATTAAGCTTCTTCTTGATTTGCTCCATTGTGACCATAAATTTTACATACGGACATTTCAGACGGCATGGTCACAACTGGAAAATTCCCACTGAACGTATACTCAATTTGGGTACGTGTGATAAAAATGCAAAAACACAAATACGTCCCTAATTATATTGTCAGCCTCTGAAGGTATTTTAAACTATTAACTATTATAATCACGACCATCTCAAACAAGAGTTGTTTTCCTACGCACCCACGTGTTGCAGGTTGTTTTTATTTTAGCATATTTTGCTTTTTTTTTGTGTAACCTATGGCATTCCAAATTTTTAGAACTTCCAATAAGACAAAGTCACGATAATTTAATATAGAAATAGATTTTTAGAAAGCAAAACATTCTCGACGCCGCAATTAGTATTTCGTTATCTCACCGTTGATTATATATTCTGCTCTATGATAAGGAAGAGAATCGTTTAGGCATTTTATTTAACTTTTGCGAGAAAATAGAAATATGTTCATTAATATGATTAGATATTGTTTCTTTTGCTTTGTCTTTGTATTTAGTCAGCGAGTTTCCTGATACGAATTCGAATGTGGAAACAAATCTTTTGCCTTGGGAGGGTTATTACACCAATGCAAATAACATTCCTTCATTATGAGTCAATTGGTTAAATATCTAACCAATTAACTAATCGAGATGATTAGGTTGTTTAAGGTGCTGAAGGCGCATGGCTCAATGATTACAATGTCGGGCTCACAATAATGAGGTATTGAGTTCGATTCCCGGAGCGGGCTGTGTGATATGACCTTGAGTGAGACACGTTGCTTCAGATCAATCGCTCTGTGATCACTTCGACATCTGATGTGTTATAGACTGTGTAACCTTTCCAGACAACGCCAGTTTGATGCAGAGAATGAACTTAATGGAGAGTACAAATAGCTGATCATCGCTAAAACCAAATCATTTATACAGGTTGACCTGCAAGGAACTGTAGAACATCTTTCTCAGACTGCAAGAGACTACGATCCTCATCTCTTGGTAATCAAAATAAGAGCGATATTCTGCGGCCAAATCATTAACAGCGTAATCTCTTCAATAGATAATTTACCTCGTATACAAAGAAATAAATAAATAAAACAGCAACCGATACTGTCCGTTTTATTTCCTGCGCTGTTATTTATATCTGGCTTATATTTTTGTTTTCATGCATTCATATTTGCCTTCATACTATCTGTTTATATATTTATATAAGGTTTTGTTTCTGTGGCCATTTGTGAAAGCTTTTTTTTTTGTATCATCACATTTGATAAGTTTGCTATTTTGATTTTTTTTTTAATGTTTTACTATATACAGACTAGTTGCTTTGTTACCTGACTTTTTATGACTTAATGCCAGCTTTTCCTGTTGTCACTTGAGTTGCTATCTACAATAGCTAGTATCCACGATTATTAATTTATGTTACATTGATATTACTATACGTATGCCGTTTATTACATTAACTTTTCTCTCTCTCTTTGTAAACGCTAGTTTTGTTACGATACTCAAAGCTTAAGAGGTATTATCTGTATGTATTAGATTGTTTGTTTTTGTAATATATTTTCATACTTTACATTAAAGATAGATTAGTATAGCAACAGACTTGAGGTAGTAAGTTTTTTTTACTTGAATTTCTTTGTTCTGGATCCGGGCTCATTCCCACTGCGTGGCACCTTGGGCAAGTGTTTTCTACTATAGCTTCTGTCCGACCAAAGCCTTGTGAATGGATTTGGTAGACGGAAACTGAAAGAAGCTCGTCGTATATATACATATATATATATATATATATATATATATATATATATATATATATATATATATATATTCATGTGTGTGTATATATTTGTGTGTCTGTGTTTGTTCCCACAACATCGTTTACGTCCCTCTAACGTAGCGGTTTGGCCAAAATAATTCGATACAATAAGTACTAGGCTTACAAAGAATAAGTCCTGGGGTGGATTTGCTCAACTAAAAGCAGTGCTGCAGCATGGCCGCAGTCAATGGACAGAAGCAAGTAAAAGAGGAAAAGAATAAAAAATAAGAGTAGTCACGTAATCATTTCATTTCACGTTCGGGATTGATTCCAGGTTTACTTAATGAAATTTCCAAAGTCAGAATATGTTTTCATAGCAAAAGCAATATTGATATCCTGTTATTATATAGTCATAAGCCCACTACAATTACATTTGGGTTAACACAAACCAGTCTTAACCGAGCAATCAGGTGAAACATAGCCAGTCACCTCAGTAATGTGACACAACTAAGAAATCCATCTTCACCACTTGTATAAGTTAAATTCAACGCTTAGTTCAGAAACATATGATAATATCCGATACACAGTGTTGAATTGAATATAGTGCAGAGGAAATCATGACATATTGCAATCTTTTCATTGTCCAGTAATTTTATCTACGATAGTATATCCTAATGGTAGCTTTCAGTTGTCTAAGAGCAAGGTAGTAGATGCTTCTTTCCAAATTTTGTGGATGATCAGCGTTCCAGGACAGAGCTGGAGTTTGAAACAAGCAAATCCAATAAATGTGGAAAGCTATTTTCCGTGCATGTGTTCATGTACGTATATGTGACTAAACGTTCTAATAGGGAGCAATAAGGATTTTAGAATTCTCTGGTACTATCTGGGCATGCTATAATCAATCCTCAGATTTTGAAGTGGGTTTTTTTTATAGCTCTGGCAGCAATAGTCGGTCTTGTACCATGCTGAGGGTGACATGGTCTTTGACACCCTGCCTGTCAAAGTATTCTTTCTGTTTCATTTCTGCATGTATAGTCTGTGTACAACCTGTCATAAGGCGTAAGGTGCTCTGTCGTGTTCATTGAAATCTGAGGTGTGCAGTAGAATTGTTGGGTGCGCCTGTCATGATCGTGGGGTATGACAAAGGCCGACAATTCATGCCTGTCATCATCCATGATTAATATGGCTTATGTACTCTATACCATTGGTGTTTATTAATGTTGGTCAAATGTGGCATCTGTGATCGATACAGTTTGATTTTGGTTCCTTTCTCTCTGCTTTTCTCATGCGCAAAATATACAAATCCTGGCCCAAGGCCGTACCAAGTGGCGGTATTCCATCAACATAAGAATTAAACATTTTCGAAGCTACCAGATATGTCAGGTTTTCCGTTGTTTTTTCATTTAATCCTGAAAAAAAATATATATGTATGCATGTTGTATGTGTATGTGTGTAGTGTGTGTTTATATGACGTGTGTGTGTGTGTGTGTGTGTGTGTATGTGTGTGTGTGTGTATGTGTGTGTGTGTCTGTGTGTGTGTATGTGTGTGTGTGTGTGTGTGTGAATGCGTGTGTGCAGTATGTAGTATATTGCTATTATCAGATCAGTGTAAGAATTTAGGTTCTGAGAGTTTTGCTTCATATCAATGTTTGCTTATTTATCGTGTTTTCCTAATTAACATTTTTTATAGAAATAAATTACTATTAACGTACATAGCGTTATTATCTGAGTCTCTATTTAATTAAAGTTACTAATTAAAAAGAAACTATACTACCTGTTATAAATCCTACAGCACTGGTAGATGTGTTTTTATGTGCAGTGCATCATGTCAACTCAGGTGAGGTAGCTGAATGCTTAATCAATGACTCTCGTTTATTTTATTTTATTTTATATATTCATGTTTAATTTTATTTTTGTTCTTTATATGTAAGGTAATGTACGTATGATTCCATAGCAGTAAGTAGTCCAATGGAAATTTGACTGTAATTGCTAAGATATGAAATAACCGCGTAAGGGATAAATGCCTGATTCTGGCATGCAATGACTAGCAACCTTAGCTGTTTCAGGTGACCTTGAATCATGGATGATATGAAGCATGCTTTGTTTCAATGTAAAACTTTATGCAGATAGCATTCTAGAGAAAATAGCTGTCTGACAGAGGTTGTGTACAAAGCATGTTGTATGTTATCGGCAGGGAAACCACTTGGAGGTGATTCGAGTACATTGATCTATTTTCCTTGGTCTAGGTAGATTGTTGGAAACTTCAAAGAACCAAAATATTGTAGTATAGATATATTTGATAATTTCCTTTCAACATCCTTTTTCCCAATATTTTTTCATTGACGAGACCTTTTCTTCATGTAATTTATAAATATTTAATTTTCTTATGAATTGTCTGTCATTAATATTTAATGCATACATTTCAGTTATGTATTCGTTTCTACATTGTCTCAATACAAAGGCCAGCTCATTTTCTCCTCCTGAACAAGTTTTTCGAGAACAATATTTTTAACTAGGACAGAGTGTATGAATTAACGTTATTTTTAGAATTATTTTCTGGTACTAAAAGACACATTAAATATTCTATGCCTTGTGTATATGATGTTTGTTGTCGCCTATTGTGGTCTTGTTTTATTACTTTTTCTTCATCCTGACTATATATATATATATATATATATATATATAACTTATTCTTGCATTATTCAAGCAATGTCTTAACCTATGTTTATATAGATTTGCATTTTAGCATAATAATATATCTCAAGAGGTAGTACACACATTTTCAGACGATGGAAGTAGGTCAATGTGTTGATTCTATATCGTTAAAATAACATTTCTCTTTTACGTGATTGAGAATCAGCAATAATTCGAAGTTGAAAATTAACTAACAATGATGTACTTTTTAATTGAAATCATTTCTACATCCTTCGAAAATACACTGATTAAAATGATTAATGTCACTGAGATTGTTATCTACAACTACTCCTAGGTCCCTGATATTATTTGATGCTGTGAGAGGTTTCCCTAAAGGAAGAGAGTATTGTTGTTTTAGCATAGTCTTTTTATCCAAACTGCATCGCCTCAAATTTTCCCTCGTTTACTTGAATTTTCTTTTTGTCTGCCCATTAACTCAGCGTATGTAAATCAGACTGGAGTTGAGTTCGGTCTTCTTCTTGGTTGATGATTTTCTTGAGTTTGGTGTCATCAGCAACTATTTTCCCTTTGCTTGTTTTGCGACGTGGTAAAGATCTTTTATATAGATTATGAAGAGGAGCTGGCCCAAGACAGTCCCCTTAGGGACACCATTGGTGACTTTTCCATCGACAGTCCCCTTAGGGATACCATTGCTGACTTTTCCATCGAAAATGCTCGTTTTTGTTAACTTGACATTCCATTTTAATGATCTGAAAATAAACAAAATTAACTAAAATTAACTAGAAAAAAAAAAAATAGATTCCAAAATGATTCAAAGATAGCATTCTCGAAAAAAATAGATTCCAAAATTTAAAAACGCAATAAATTCCAAAACAACGGCGGGAACTTAGTTGCTAACCTAATATAATAACAGATATATATTTTTTTTTTTATCGAAAATGCGATGAGGATAAGAATAAACATTCTTTAGTATAATCTTATTAAAACCACTTTCAGTTTCAACAGCCACTTCTATATGAGATCTAAATCATCTATATACTCGAATCAAGTGGTCCTACTTCATTTTGGACATTACTCTGACTATGGCAACTCTCAAAGAATCTTTGGTGTTATGGGTGTGTTCATTGTCCTTTCTCCCAACAACACTCCACATGTAATAGTCCAATGGATCGAGATCTGGTGAATTAGGAGACCAAATGTTAGGGGTTATGTGATCATGGAAATTTTCAGCAATCCATTCCTGTGTTACTAGAGCCATGTGTGATAGCGCAGACTCTTACTGAAACACATGACCTTCCCTTGTATACACTGCCTATCCAGGGATTAACAATTATTTCCAGCATCTCAATGTAGGCGGTAGAGTTAACTATAAGGCCTTATGGAAAGAAGTAAGGAGGCATCACATGTCCTTCATTGCTGACAACCCCTAAAACCATGCCAGTTCCAGGGAATTTTGTATGCATAACACTTGGAACTTCAGAAGGGTCTGCACATAACCATCTGTCATTTCTTCTGTTTACTTTTTGAGCTTTGTCGACGTTTTTCTTGTTAGAGAAAAAACAAATCAAATCTTCTTCTGCTGGATTTTTCAGTTTGTTTAAGAGCCTTTTTTGATCTGATGTAGGGATTTTCTTTTGCTTTTTTTCTGACAAATTGACTTTTCTTCATCATATAAGACAACATTTCCGACTGTTTCTTCCTTACAAACGGAATTTTTTGCAATTGACCTCATGGACTTTCTGAGATTGTAATCAATGGTTTGTTGAACTTGTTGGATTATTCAGGTGGTCTGATGATTTCAGAGTGTTGATAATGCTTTTTATGCTTTGATACTGGTGATATGTTTCCATCTTTAGTCTCTAGCTCCTTACAAATTTTGTAGACGAAAGATCTGGCAACTTTTAAAAATCGAGATATTTCTAAATCGCTATGCTCAGCCTTTATAACCACAATAACAGCATGCGTCTTCAATTCTTGTGCAAGCTGTGCGTCTGCCATTATTATTTTCTGAAACAAGGATTATACAGAGTTAGCAAAAAATGCAGGAACGACCCGAAAAATGTACCATCTATATATATATATATATATATATATATATATATATATATATATATATATATATATATATATATATATGATTATATACACAGCTGCGTGTTTTGAAAATGCGAGTGTGGCTTTTAGATGAAGACTATCTCAGTGAAATGAGTAAACATATTGTTTACAGTGCAACTTACAAGAAATATCTCTATCTATCTATCTTTCTTTCTTATACATGTGCTCGTGTCTATGTATTAGTGTGATTGTGCGCGCGTGTGTGTGTGTTTGTGTATTTGTGTAATGCTACATTATTAATAAATCTTTCATTTTTTATGATATATTCTTCAGCAAGACTTTTGATAAATGATCTTTCACAATCACAATGAAAAAGAAGTGCTATTTTTGACGTCATATGGTCTTATGTGTTAGATTATATCTATTTTTGCTTTCAAATTTTACACAATATTTTTTTCGACTGCGTTTACGTTTTTAGATATATTCAGTTTGTAAGGTTCATATATTCTTTTTCTTTTTTTTAGTATCACTAAAAAGCCTTGTTATGATTTCTACTTGACACAGTCACTTTTTAACCATATTGGACGTCTGAAATATTCGCAATATCCCTACCTGATAAATATTATTTCACGCTAAGTGACCTTGTATTTATGTAAATGAGCTGTGGAACTATTGAATAATATTGTATTAATAAATTGGTAAATGAGATTATTTTAAGACTTCACTGAATTATAATAAGTATATGTGTATAAGCGATATAAATAGAACTTCTTCGTGAATTAAAAGCACTGAAGATGCATAATCGATTTTCTACATTTATTTACCTTTATTTCGCTCTCATTAGAGATATCAACATCATTGTTGCATAGAAATAAAAAGCAATCTGTTTACATAGACAATAAATCCAGTAACTTCAAAGAAAAGGGGCTAGTAATTTGCATATCATAAGTGTTGAACACATTAATTAATACCAGTGACTGGGAAGATTAAAGCAGTTGTATTTTCAACGGAACCATAGTATACTAAATGGTATATTTTTGGAATAGTAATTATAGATACGACATAATAAGCACCATAATATATGCTATTAGTACTTTATTATTGTTGTCCATATTATATGCATTTGACTCATGGCATAAACATTTACAGTTTAGTTATTCATTTCTTTGTAATTTATGAAATATCATTTGATATTGTTCGTGAACATCTGTGCAGTTATATATAATTGGTGCTTAAGTTTCTAAACTTAATCTGAAGCCTATTCCCTATGTGAATTTAGCACAAGTAACTTCTTTGCCGAAACAACACGCGAACACATACATACAAGCACACATACATTTCTCCCTTTTCATCTATGCTTATGTGTAAGTGTACGCATTTAAAATAATATGTATCTGCTTTACTGTCAGCTTGTGCGGACAAGCATATACATACATAAATACATATATACATACATACATACACACACACACACACACACACACACACACACACACACACACACACACACACACACACACACACACACACACACACACACACACACACACACACATATATATATATATATATATATATATATATATATATATATATACCAGTTTCAGAAGTTATTTATAAGAGGTTGCAATTAGGAATATTCTTCGTGCTGCGGATATATATTCTCTCCTGTCTTAGGAAGTATTTGACATACAACAAGAGTACTTAATTAAATGTGAACCATTTTCGCAAATGTCAGAAAAGCAGACTTAAAAATATGAAATATTAAATGTAAACTCTGATATTTCTGAATACTAATATACCTTCATTATAATATACTTTGACTTGGGTCTTCTGCTTTTTATCATACGCTAGATTCCTTATAATTTATTGCGTTGTAGGCGCTCGACCTTAAGTCTCGTACTACTATGTGTTAATTTTAAATACATTGATATCAAACGTATTAGATTTAGTCTTGGGTAACGACAAAAACGAGGTGGACTTTTATATGTTTGCTGCAAATCTCGTATACGACTACAAATGCTTTCAGTCAGTGAATTTTATAGGTATTTTCAATTTCAAGATACTTTAATGTTCTTGGAAATGTCACGTGATAGGGGGTTACATGATGAATTTATTTAAATTAAGGAATTAACAAATGAATAAAGTAGAATTATTCTTAGTATTTAGTGGCAGCCAACTGAAGGCGGTTTTAGATGTCGAGCATAAATAAAGATATATAGCACCCTTGTAAACGATGTTTGAGAGTTTACCACATATACGTAAGATGAGGTCATGAAGTAGGTGGCGCACTTTAGCTGGAATATGTTTTGCATGCGATATTGACTTCCTCAAATATAATCCCAGATAGTAATAGTTTTAGAAAAACCTTGTTCTTCAAAATGTTGTATTGACAAAGGGACCCAATGGTTTTATACAGTATAAAATTTTATATAGTATATAGTTTACATCCATGGATCGATGTAAGCTGAATGGTTTCAATAAACGGCGTCACATTGATTATCCTCATTTCAACCGAAGCGAAAGAAGAGAACGTGCAGAACTTAGAAATACGTATGAAACGTACAGATAAGGCGTAAAAGTTTAATGAATGAACATAAGATTGCACGTATAGAAGTTCCCCTCCGTGGTGAAAATCCGAGCAATGGTCTTTATGACAAAATAGCAGTCATCCATGCATACAATGCTGAAGCTTCCATATGTATATATATATATATATATATATATATATATATATATATATATATATATATAAAAATATGTATGTATGTATGTATATATACATATGTGTGTGTGTATATATATATATATATATATATATATATATAAAAATATGTATGTATGTATGTATATATACATATGTGTGTGTGTGTGTATATATATATATATATATATATATATATATATAAATCCTTTCTCTGTTGAGTATGCTGATGTCATCTGGGAACTCTTTACTGTCTCTTTACTCTCTTTTACTTGTTTCAGTCATTTGACTGCGGCCATACTGGAGTAGCGTCTTTAATCGAGCAAATGGACTACTGGACGTACTTTTGTAAGCCTAGTACTTATTCTATCGGACGCTTTTGCCGAACCGCTAAGTTACGCGGACGTAAACACACCAGCATCGGTTGTCAAGCGATGTTGGTGGGACGAACACAGACACACAAACATACACACACACACACACACACACACACACACACACATACATATATGCAACGGGCTTCTTTCAGTTTCCGTCTACCAAATCCACTCACAAGGCTTTGGTCGGCCCGACGCCATAGTAGAAAACACTTGCCCAAGGTGCCACGCAGTGGGACTGAACCCAGAACCATGTGGCTGGTAAGCAAGCTACTTACCACACAGCCACTCCTGCGTCTATACTATTTATGAGGCTAAAACAAGTGGACAGTGACTTGACAATCATAAATTTCCAACTAGCTAATCCATATTTGAATCTCAAGTTTATCCCTTTTCACTGAGTATGCAGATGCCATGTATGAAACGAATTATCGTGCTTAGATTTTAGAAGTACGTACGTTTGTGTCCTGCATGGCTTCATAAAGAGACTATCGACTTTTTTTAGTGGTGCCTGAAGTTTACACTATGTTAATGCGTTGGATTGACGCGTGCATTTACGATGTGGTTTATTATTCAAACATTTAAGGAAGAATGGCACGTTTTGGAACAGTGTCAATCAGTAATACACCAATCGGTTATGCTCAATAACAATAATCATATGTGTTTATACAACTAAATATTGCATTGCATATAAAGGAACAAAACACTTTCCAATGAAATATCTTGAGCTTCAGACTCAGTGATATCAATATCAAAGGATAGCTTTTCTTTATTGAAGGAGGGCGTATGATGTTGAAAGACACGAAACACTCGATGATACCAAGCACATCACGGAAGATGCATCCAGATGCATCAGTCATTGATGTATGCACACAATGAAATGTGATTAGTTAATGGAGATGATTTAATATATCCAAAACTCCAGAAGAATGTACCTTATTTACATTATTTATATTTGACGGATATGTTCATCTTGTTTGTTGCTAATACATCGTTTCGACTGATATACCCTCCAGACAGGTGTCTTGGGGAAATTTCGAACCTGGGTTCTCATTCCCAAGATATTTTCGATGTTATTATTATTATTATTATTATTATTATTATCATTATTATTCAGGTCACTGCCTGGAATCGAATTCGGAATCTTGGGGTTAGTAGCCCGCGCTCTTAACCACTACGCCATATGCCCGAGGTGGTTAAGAGCGTGGGCTACTAACCTCAAGATTCCGAGTTCGATTTCAGGCAGTGACCTGAATAATAATAATAATAATAATAATAATAATAATAATAATAATAATAATAATAATAACAACAACAACAACAACACCATTGAAAAATACCTTAGGAATTTTAACCCAGGTTCGAAATTTCTCCAAGACCCCCTGATGAAGGCTGGAGGGTATATCAGCCGAAACATTGTGCTAACAACAAACAAGATGAGGTCAAATGTAAATAATGTACATAATTCCTCATCTCTTAAATATAGAACTGTATTAAGAAGAATGTGTTCAGTGTAATAATTTTCTGAATTACATAATGTCTGCTACTTATCCAAATAACCGTATAATTAAAAATGTTGAATAACTGGTAATCCTATTATATACTTAGAAATTTCTTTCTTATAACTTACAAATTTATGATCAGCGCCTTTTTAACACCGAAAGTAACAAATTATTGGAAGGCGTTTTCTCAAGTGTTCTTTTGCTCACACTTATATTTAACTAACACCTCAACATTATTGCAGTCATTGTAATATAGATGTTATTGACTGAGTAGAAATAGGGAAAATAAGTTGTATATTTGTTCTCGGCTGATAATATGAATAATAAATTATTATACAGTGGAATAACTCGCTTTCACCTCCGCTCGTTCACCACGTGGCTTGAGGAAATTACAGAATAACTATATAATAATACTGAAGACACGTTCATTAAAATATTTAAATTTTGATCACGATGTTTCTTTGTAAAATATCTAAAAATGAATATTAAATTTCCGAATAGATTCCCCATAGCTCAGTTTTAATTTCACTTACAAAAGATAACTGATTCTTGTGTCACGTATTACTTGCGCTTACCAGATTATACACGTAAGGTTTTATATAAGATGTTGGAATTTAAAATAATAAACAAGAGCACTCAGAGAGCACGAACCTCCGCCAAAGCAACACCAACGTTCTCCCAACGATTTGCCAGAGCTGCTTTTTAAAATGAGAATATCTGGATAACTTCCAAAAGTCTTTGGCCTGGCAGTGTTACCGAGGAGCCCTACCCGTTCGGGATAAACTTACGAGACACGGCCACCCTGGACCGACAGTCTGTCCAAGATGCGGGCAGGACGTGGAAACGGTCCTGCATGCTATTGTTCAGTGTTCGGGTGTTTCAGAAGTGTGGGTTTATGCGGAACATTTGTTGTCAGATGGGAGAAGAGTACAGCTATCGGTTGAGTCAATTGTAAAAATTAACCCGCCGGATTTCCTGACGGAAGAAGGTAAGAATTGCTTTCTCGTAGTAGTAGCAATTGCGAGAGAGTTGATATGGAAGTCGAGAATGAAAGGTATCGTGACAAACACCTGCGTCTCCGGCCTCGCCCTCGTGAAAATGTTCACTTTTCACTTGGAAAGGTAAGTGGGGCTGGAAAGGAGGTGTTTGTAAGAGAGTGAGTTTAAAAATCGATGGATGCTTGTAGCACGCACGTTGGGAGTGAAAGGCCCTGCGTGAATACGATTGAGTGACTACCAGTAAGTCGGTGTTAAAGACAGGGCTCGTGGGGTCGGAGCATACCTGGTTTTAACACCTCATCTTGTAATTTATTATTTGCAATTTCATTGTTTGTAATTTACTGTTTGTAATTTATTGTTTGTAATTTACTGTTTGTAAGTTATTGTGTTGTAATTCATTCGATTTCATTATACACGTAAAATTTTATTATATCATCCGCATCCGTTTAAATGTGATCCCGATCATGTTGTATTATTCCCTCTATGTTGACCTGCATGTGTAAGAAAACAAACATCCAACGGTTCTTTAGATATCTTGTCCACGAACAAACAAACAAACAAAGAAACACGGCTGAAAACAATATTTCGACCTTCGCTAAGGCGGAGGTAACAACTATTACATCTAAAAACATAAATTAAAATTTAGTAACATTGCTAACGGAAATCATAAGGAAAATAAAGCTACAATGAAGACCATATAATTAATTGAGGTATACCTACATAAAATTAATAACCATTCATATTCAGGCAAACGTAAAAATCTCTTAAATATTAAGTGATTAAAAATTAATTGCTGATTTAAAGTGAGTTGTGAATGTAATATTTGTTAATTATGGAATGAAGTTTCAGATTCGTTAGTCGCCATTTGCGTGGTAAAGCCTTAAACTCGTTTATTATATCTTATAACGGTTTTGAGAGGATAGAGATGTTTCTGTGAACAATGTTCAAGTGTTTACAATATTTGTACGCAGCTCAATTTTTTATGTAGAAGATAAGTAAACCCAAATCTTTTATTTACCAGAATTGTGGCAGCTGTAAGGACATTACAATTTAAAAAATACGAAAATGATCAAAGGTTTCTTCTGAAAATTGAGTATAGCAAAAACAAAATCAGGCCTGGAAAACAAATACTTTAAAAATTTTCTAGAGATCAATCACAGGAACAATGAAATGCGATCATTTAATTGTTTTCAATATAGAAATATCCATCAAATTGGGAAAAGAATCGAATCGTTTATAGATAAATACACGATCATTAAAAAATTTTTTAACATAAATTCATTGTTTGACGATGTGTAAATTTCCCTGGTGTTGTTATAACTTTCTTATTTAAATGCTTTTAGAAAATTGCTTCAGAACATTGACATACTGATTAAATGATTACATATGTATATAATACGGCGGGTAAACGGTTGCCATCAAAATATATGAAGAAGTACTTTGGTGAAAATAATTTGTGTGCTCACTGTAGTAGTAAAATCGACTGATGATTAATGACTAAATGAATATATGATACTACAGTGCCACATACATTACATTTTATTTTTTTAAGGTTTTTCTTGGCGAACACTTTAACGCATAATTCTCGACATGTCAAAAAAACTAACAACTAACATAAAATCCACTTATGTATTCGGAGAGAACAGGATATATTTATGAGTAAATACTTTCTTCAAAGTATCTTATTTGAATATATATCTCTCTTAAGAAAGCAAAGAAAATCAATCGAATCTTTTAAACATTGTTGTATGGCTACAAATAATTTTGAGATTCTGTAATATCACGTTAAAATATTTGAGTACATCTTATTTTAAGAATATGTTGACACCTATATGAACATCGATGTAAGAAATTCTATAAATAATAAAAAAAATTAAAATAGAAAAATAAATAAATAAAAATGGAAGAGAAAAAGAAGACAAGATATTCTGTTACTTTTAGATATCGCAATGTAAGTATTTAGCTAGAGAAATACAGGATTGTATTTGAGAAAACTTTGTGCCAAACGCTCGTACTTCTATATTAGCAATTTTTATATAGGATTTAATGTGAAATGTTGCTGTAGTTCCTTATCAGCTGGTATTTCGTATATTACAGTATATTTCGCATATTTCGTATATTACGAGCTATAATTCAAAAGTATTGACTCTTATTTTAATTTTTTTTTAATGTTTGAAGAAATTATATTACAATGTGAGAGGCAACATTTCGAACGACATTGGAGTGCAGGGCGACAATAAAACGTAATACCTAATCACCTATGTTACGTGGGCACAGGTATGTATTCATAGTTTCACTGGAGAGATATCTTCCAAAACGAGATGTATAAGTTCAATTATTGCCTACATTTATAAGCATTTCGTGAAAACAAGAGAGATTAAACAACTGATATATTGCGTCTTTTAAATGTACTTTCTCTTCAATATGATGGCGCTAACTGGCAGAATCGTTAAAGTACCATAAAAGATATTTCTGCTATTGCATCCTGAACTGTACCTTATTTTTTCAAATCCAGTCGAGGATAAATAAAATGAAATACAAGTCTAGTAGGCGGACGATTATATCGTCTGATCTCCCTGATTCTCACGTATGCTGGTCTTGTAACTAATCAGAAACTAATATCCCGGCATTCATTCTGTTTAAGATGGAGAGTGTTTTCCGTAGTATATTTGCATTTGTCGCTGTCGGTAGTGTTGTCTACTTTGAACTTCTCATAACTGGTCCTTCACGTTTGTTCTTGGGCCGCGCATATGAATGATTCTGTCTCTGTCTTCAGGTCACTCCTCTTCATCCATAGCCACCGGTCCTCTGTAACTGTCTTGGCGTTCACATCTCTTGCAAACTCATCGTACATTTTTCCTTCCATGCTTTTTACTTTCTTTTGTGTTCATTTCTTCTTTACATTTTCCTTTCATTACGCAATTTTCAATTTTGATGATGTCGGCCTTCTTCATATGTTTTAACGATGGCTCCAGGGCATTTTTCAGATACCATCCTAAGCTGTTTTCCTCTGCTTCTATACAGTCCTGGTAACTGACCAAACCTGTCCCACCCTTTCTTCTGGAGACGTACAGCCTATCGGTGTCACCAAGGTATTTGTAGCCTTTCGTTTCCATTTGTTTAATTTTTGTTTCTTTTTTTGGTAGGTTATTCTGCACTTCTGGAGTCCAAATCCCATTCTAATATCAGCACTAAAACAATGGCCTGTGTTCACCAAGTTACTCACTTGTGTCTCATCCATGAAGAGGAGGTGGTTGATTGTTTGGGATTTTCCCTTTAGTTCGTATCCCAGGTTTATTTTCCTAATTAGCAAGTCAGGGGTATTTATGCAGGCAACAAACATCAACGGAGATAAGCTATCACCCTGGAAAACCCCACTTCTGATGCCCAGAGTGCCCAAGCTTTTATCGTAAGATGTCAGTTCAGTTTTCTGCCCCACCATATTTCTCTTCAGTAAACACGTTACAGTCCTCGCAATTCTAAACAGATCTAAGCACTCGATGATCCACGAATGCGAAATCCTATCATAAGCTTTACGGTAACCAATCCAGGCAGTTCCCAAATTTGTTCTCTGTTTGTAATCTTGCATTACCATCTCAAGCTAACCTGTCATATCTCTCGACTTTTCTTTCTTCGTTATCACATACCTTGTTGTCAACTGGGCATGCTATATCTCAGATCCAGCATAATTTCTTTCTTTGCCAATTAACACTGTCTGACTTCCAATTTGCTATCTCATGGTCGCACTGAATCATAAAATCCCACAGGATCTTTGCTTTACCATTTTCGATGATACCTTCGGGTTTGTGGTCATACCAATTTTTTCTCTGTCAAGACCATACTTATTATTATTATTATTATTATTATTATTATTATTATTATTATTATTATTATTATTATTATTCTTGTTGTTGTTGTTATTATTATTATCATTATTGTTATTATTATCATTAAACATTGTTTCGAAAACTCTAAATCACATTGCTTGTCGATCTAGAATCATATTACTAAAAGATTACGTTTTAAACAATTTTCTCATTGATTAGAGTGAAGCAAAACGATAA
>NC_142932.1:119122612-119130112 GCF_046866305.1 Octopus bimaculoides | reverse complement strand
TTGTTTGAAATGTATCTAAATATTTCTTGTGTATCTTGCTTGTCCTTATATTTACTCATCTACCTGCTCAAATTCAAATGTCTTGAGCACTACGAAGTGCAATCTATACAGAAAATACCTCCCTTTAATCTATCTATCTATCTATCTATCTATCTATCTATCTATCTATCTATCTATCTATCTATCTGTAAATGAACGTATCTAAAATATAATCAATGAAATTCTTACTATTTTTGAGTAAGTCAGTGGTTAACGGGTACTTCCACCTTGTATAGTTGGGCATATACTGGTGATGTATGTTACAGCTTCCGGGGGAAAGGATTCGGTGTTGTTAAATCTGGTATGTAGATTGTCAAACAGACACAGGAGGCTAGCTCGAGAAGAGATGAGCCTTGTATATGTTATAGGATTATGATTGACGTCAAAAACATCCATTACGCTGAATGAAAGGCTGTTGCATTGATGTAAAGGAGGTACAGAAAAATTAGTGTACAAACCGGTTTTATTGCTTCGTGCATGTTGTTCAATGAACATTAGTAAACTATTTGAATACTATCTTTAAAATTATATGCCCAATTATTCGATAGAAAATACTGACAAAGAACTATATGTCGATTCCAGATAGAACGATATGTTGGTTCCAAATAGAACTTATATGTTGCTTCTAAATAGACCAAATTTAATACTACTCATGTTTGATACAAAATATCAAATATATATGGATTAGTGTATTTGAAAGATGTAATGCTGCATTCAATAGAAAAAATGTGCTAAAAGAGTAAATAGATTATCAAAAATTGCATCTATAATTCAATGACATTCTTAGAGAAAGTACTCTTCAATACTCCGGTATTTCGAATACCATAAACATGTATGGAAGATGGATAATGTACAATGATGTCACTGACCAAAACTAATGTATTAACAAGCAGATAGAGAAGGAATATTAACCCCTATCTCCGGCATATTTTTGGATAATTTTGAAGAAATGTTTATTTGTGTGACACATATTATTACTCTTTAGTCTTCTTGATATCAACAGACAATCTTTGTATAACAAATTTGGTTAGAAAATGTAATGTACCAGAAGAACTTGTTAGAAAAGCAGATGTGGAATTAAATAGAGAATAACGTTCCATGAAGTGATTGAAATTAGATCGAACCCAGCACATACTATTGACCTTCAGATACCACGATATCAATCCAGATGACATTCAGCTTTAATATATATTTGCTCTCAGATTTCACACAGGTGTATGAGTGTACATTCATCAACCCGAAAATGAGAGACCCAAACATTGGCGGTCAAAAGCAAACGGGAAATACCAAGCATCAGTTGTACGGACATTGGCAAAATGTTACGTAGTGCATGTTATTTTATTGAAAATATAAAAGGATTAGGAAAGCAACTGCATCTTCCAGCTCTTTATATTCTTTGTTCGAATTCTACATGGACACTCTAGATGGACGTTGATTTTCAACTACCTATGGTCAATAAATATCGGTTACAAATTTTGGCACATGGTCATCAATTTCGGAAGAATGATAAGTCGATTACACGACCTCAGTGGTCACCTCTTACTTACTTACTTACTTTATCGACCGCGAAATGATGAATGGCAAAGTCGAACTCGGCAGAATTTTAACCCAGAATGTAAAAACGAATGAAATATCGCTAAGCATTTTGTACGACGCACTTAACGATTCTAATCATCGCATGCCCAAACAGAAGTGTTGTTTATTACCATCAGAATTTTTACCTTAAAGGAACTAACAGAGTCTTTACGAACTCAAGTTGCCGAGATGGGTAGCAACGTCTTACCGTCAGGCAGACTTTAAAAGCTGACACGAATTTTAGAATATACAATACAGAAACGGTAGAAGTTCATGCGTATCTGAATGTCTAATTGCGTGGGAACATCATCGAATATATATAATACGCATGTACACGTAAATAAACATTTGAACGGTACGCACTTGCACACACGTACACACACAAGCACACAGACACACAGACACAGACACACACTCACACACACACACATATATATATATATATGTGTGTGTGTGCGTACATATATGTGTATGTATGTATATATATATATATATATATATATGTATATATATGTATGTATGTATGTATATATGCATGTATGTATATGTATGTATGTATATATGTATGTGTATATATATATGTGTGTATAAATATGTATGTATATACATATATGTATATATATCTATATCTATATATATATATATATGTATATATATATGTATGAATGTATATATATGTACGTATATATATATATATATGTATGTATATATATATGTGTATGTATATATATATGTATATGCATGTATGTATATATATATATATATATATATGTATGCATATATACATCTACACACACTCACACACACACACACACACACACACACACATATATATATATATATATATATGGGGGGGGGGGTCACATGTTTCTATACGCACTGCGAAAGTGAGAGTGACAGAGAAAACGAGAGAGAAAGGGAGAAGGAGAAGAAGAGAGAGAGAGAGAGAGAGAGAGAGAGAGAGAGAGAGAGAGAGAGAGAGAGAGAGAGAGAGAGAAAGTGACGCAGAAAGGAGAATCTGAATAAGATATTTGGACAGTGACGCCTGTTCCACGAGACAACTTGGATGTTATAATCCAAGAAATTTCAATCAATTAAAATTACTCGCTTAATTATAGGAATGAGTGTAAACGACTAATGCGGGGCGTAACGGAAAGCGCAGAGTGGAAAGAACCGCTAGGTTAATTAATTAACATTAGATCCTGTTGGAATGCAATGATGAGTGAGTGTAATTTATATGTTTGCATTGACATCTACAGCCGTTTTACGAAATTAGTGAAACTCATCTATTACTTAAAGTCAAACGTCCACTGATTTCGGAACGACAATATGATATAGAATTTGATAAATGAACATATGCATATATATATATATATATATATATATATATATATATATAGGGAGAGAGAGAGAGAGAGAGAGAGAGGTGGGGTATAAGAGGTATTGGCGTCAAGAAGACCCAAAGTTGTCATGTAATGCCGAGCAAGTGCTCTGGACAGATTATAGTTAAGCTCCTGGTTCGATAATCATGCGAATGACGAGTCCAACGTAGCTCGTGTATTAGCAAGCATATATATAAAAATTAACAAAATGAGATAAAAAATGTTTAAGTAATAGTTATAATGGAGAAGATATGAAATACAGACTGAACTGGAGAAGTAAAAACAGACGTGAGATACGTAAGGATATTGTATTTGCAGTACCATTGTTTAAGCAGAATGGTGTATATATAAGCTTCCTGCACCTTGTGTGTGAGTTCCAATGATGTTTATTATTGGTCATCCCGAACATAGAGTCTTGTAAACGGTGTTATTCGATCGAGGGTTTTTTTGAAGTGATTTAACATTTGAGAATGTGTTTGTAATACTGCTACAAACACTAGATCAAATCTTTAGAGGTGGGTCAGTGAATGTACCCTTTACTACATCTAGTTCTACACTGAACTTCCAAACTAATCTTAATATTTTAAACCTTACAAAAGAAGTTTCTCAACAATTATGCTGGCGGTAATTCTAAAAACAGCATGGTCTCCTTTAACGTTTGAAAATAATTCATCCAAATAACAGGTATCTGGAACATTGCATTCACTGATGTAACATATTCCGGGTAATTATTCCTACAGCGAATTTTTTCCGTCCATCTTTTAATTATGAACTCCTGCTTCTCAACTGCAGCCGATTCGTTCGGACCTTCGTCAACAAGATCTTCACCAGATTTTCAGAGAGTCTGTTTCATTTGCATTTTAAACTGGCAGTTTTTTTAGCAGTATTGCCATTGAAAAAATTCCTCTGAATCTCCTCTCCGCTTTTTAAAATGCTTCACAGCATCGACTAGATAAATCTCCCCGAGACCTCACAGTATTCCACTGCATCAGGCTCAACATCTCTCTCGCATATAGACGCCAACTCCTTCAAATCGACAAAAAAATCTAACCCTGAGAATATCCTTCTATTACCCTCAAACGATGTGCCATATAGGTTGTCTTTTTTCTTACCGAACGGTACAACCTCCTCTTATCGATATATCCTCATATTTCAAGCCCCACTACATCGTATCATATCCCCAGCGAAGAGAAACAGAACGAAAGTTGCGAAACAGAAAACCAAATCCATGACTTTCTTTAGATGAAATTTAAAATGTAGTTGCGTATCACAACTACACATCCCTATGTACGTTCCAACGTATTTATACAGCCTCTTCTCATTGCATTTCATTTTATATCCAGATACGTTCGATGCATTGCATTAGTCTTCTGCTCCATATGACGGTTATTTTCGTTGGCAGATATTAACAGGGATCAGCGAAAAATTGTTCGCTAAAATTATATACAAAATCATCTTGATCTTCTTTCATATTTGAGTGTCTCCATATCAACATAAATGAAAACCTGTATGTTACCGGTACCACCTTCTTCAAATCCTACTTTCTGCAACATTTGCTCAAGGGTGTTGCTGACGGATACTGCTTCGTCATCTTTTCTGTGTAATATCTTCAACAGGTTTGGATAAGAGATTAACATAACCTAAACGATAAAGATGTTCACCTGATTGCCTTACACCATAAATATATTTTATCGGTTACCTCATATAATTATTTGCAGAATGGTTTGAAATGTTTGTTTATTCTCAATATCTGTTACAATCAAACTTCGAAGATAATGTGGCTCGTACATGCAAGTATCTTTGATACTTAAGCTCTATTGATGCCTTTGTTTTTGGTGGAATGGAAATGAATTCTAAAAAAAAAATGAACATTTAGGTAGAATCGAAATCTGAAATACAGCTAAGATTCGTATCAAATTGTAGAGAAGAGTTTTTCTCCAAATTATTTCGCTCGGTTACGTTTGGGAGCAGGACAAACAAGTTACTTTTTAGATCTGCGCAGATCAATATTGATTTTCAGGCAGCATTTATTGCTATTACAGTATGAAAAATAGTAGAAAAATAAAATCTATGGACTTACATTTCAGATATCCTGTGACTTTTGTTCCTTACAACAACATGTAACCAACTTTCTTTGCTTTAAACTCCGTTGCTTTTATTCCACCTTTCAGTTGAAAAGATACAGAAGTTATGTTTTTCCAAAATAGCCCGCATGCATCTATGTAAAAACTGGATTTGTTGGATAATTACGTCTTTCCATTCACCTGCTGATTTCGTGTTATCCGAATGCTGTTTGTATGAGAAACAGCACATGTACAGTGATGTGAATATTTTTCTTTCCAATTTAATACAGAGTATTTGTTATTTGTACTCCAGCAGGTATATTTTGAAATATTTAAAGAAACTACTGAGTAAATAATTAATTCCAAAGTTGTTTCTATTCGATAAAGATTTTTGCACAATTTCGACAATGGATTATAATGAGATACTTTCAAGTGTGTCGTTAGTTATTTTATTTTGTTTGTGAGCGATAATATATCATCAGTGAATATAACAATATTCTCGATGGATACATACACTCACACAGATACACACACACGCACACAAAGGTGTACGCATAGAAAAAAGAAATCGAGTGAGAGAGAGAAAGAGAGAAAGAGGGAGAGAGAAATAGAGATAAAGAAATAGAGGTAGAGACAGAGACAGAGAAAAGAGGATAGAAAAGTGTTTGACAAGTATTCAAGGAAGTTGTATTTTGAAATCTGTAGGAATTGTAGAAGAAATTTTAAAAGAGAAATTACGAAGTTTTTCAATATTTTGCTCATTTCATATGCAACCAATATTTCTGAGGTGTTCCGACACTGAAGTTGCTGCTGATGCAGACTACAGATAAAACGGATGCTTACATTCAGAAGTCTGAATATAAGAATAACAGCAAAGAAGACAATATTTTAAAATTTATTCAATGAGGTTGTCAATAATTTCTGGAGCAATTACAAAGCGAGGAATTACAGTTCTATACTGAGAACTGAATGAAAGTTATATTGAAGCATCGAATGAATAATAATGCACTTTCTGCACATTTATTTCAAATTCTTTCAATCGAAACATTTTACTCTTACAGAGAATCCATCAAGGCTTGCATATGATGGAGGAGCGATATTAGCGAACGTGAAACTAAGCCATTTTGTCTGACAACTTTTGAAACCTGGTTCAAAAATATAACGTTGACCACAAGTGGCAATGAAAGTCCAGTGTTAACATTTTGATCCATTGTATCATCATACTTTTCCCAAATTCGCTGCATTAATACTGAAAGGCTAGTTATATTATACATTTTTTTAAATATTTATATTATGCAATGAAAATTAGAATAAACTATGTTGCAATAAATACCGACTTCATATTTAATGTGCAAAACTTTTTTAGTTTAAAATAGAAATACTATTATTTCTAAAGCGCAGGATTGCCTGTGTGGTAAGTAGCTTGCTTACCAACCACAATGCTCCGGGTTCATTCCCACTGCGTGGCACCTTGGGCAAGTGTCTTCTACTATAGCCTCGGGCCGATCAAAGCCTTGTGAGTGGATTTGGTAGATGGAAACTGAAAGAAGCCCATAGTATGTATATATATATATATATATATATATATATATGTGTGTGTGTGTGTGTGTGTCTGTGTTTGTTCCCCCACCATCTCTTGACAACCGATGCTGGTGTATTCACGTCCCCGTAGCTTAGCGGTTTGGCAAATGAGCCCGATAGAATAAGTACTAGGCTTACAAAAGAATAAGTCCTGGGGTTAATTTGTTTGACTAAAGGCAGTACTCCAGCATGGCCGTAGTCAAATGACTCAGACGAGTAAAAGAGTAAACCTCTCAACGAGAAATATTCAGTAACAATTCTTTAAAGTGAAAGTTCTTTGCCAACATAATGTGGCTGTCCTGAAAGGGACGATTGTTACTGTTGTTTAGCCCCAGGAAACATCGTTTCCAACTGGCTATACGACACAATATCTGTGTCCTTATATTTTCGAACAGGGTGTCCAACACTTCCATCCACCACATCCAGCACTGTTCCTGTATATCTCTTTGTGAGAGATTTAGAAATATTATTTCTATTCTAGTAGATCAGTGACCGTGTGTCACTTTGAAAGCCATATATTTGCGAACGGTGAGTTCAGCAGCGCCACCTAGTCAAGCAGCTACTTTGTGTTGATAAAGAGGAATAACCCAGAAACCGGTCCACAGCTGTTGTTCTACGCTGGATGGGAATGCTGGACTCACTGTTCGAAAATATAAGGACACAGATATTGTGTCGTAAAGCCAGCTGGAAACGATCTTTCCTGGGGCTAAACAACAGTAATAATCGTCCCTTTCAGGACAGCCACATTATGTTGGCAAATAATCTTTACTTTGTTAGTTTGTACAACGTAAAATGATTTTCGTATTCACTTACAATATTACGAGAAACCACAAGAAAGGAAACCTTTCTAAAAACATATT